>NW_026623683.1:516327-530534 GCF_030028575.1 Malurus melanocephalus | reverse complement strand
CCTTCCTCACATCCTTTAGAAGCAGCACCAAGTCAGTGCATTTGCACAGGATGTAAGTCAGGGCACAAATTGGCCCTTCAGCTCTGAGATTCCTCCAAGCTTTCCCAACAGCTTGCTGAGCGTAATTTGGGCTGGGTTATTTAAAGCTACCCAGGATAATACAGCACAAAGACTGGTGCRAACAATAACTCTTGCACAATTTATCACGCAGAGAAGAGCTACTAATCTTTTTGGAAAACAAGGTATTCAAAATTATTTAATGCTAATATTTATGCATCAGAAAGCATTCTAAGCACAAACCAGCCCTCCTCCCCCTCCCCATCCACACACACAAACTGCATTTGTGAACATCTTCAGCTACAATGCACCATATTTTCAGGGAGTCTTGAAATTATCGTACTGTATGTTGGCATTTATGAAATTCTGTTATTAATGCCACTCTCGTAACAAAGATAAGCTGTGTTTACAATACTAATACCTTCCACAAATAATTAGGTAGGTATAGCTACACATATAGTCTCATATAGCAGTGATGGCTCAAAACTGTAAATTTAAAGTATATTATTGTAATAAACAGTAATAATAGCAGTGATTATAAAAATCAGTTTGGCACGCTTCTGCCTAGCAGAATTCTCTACCCCACTGTCAGTTAAAAACAAAAAAAAAAAAACAAGAAAGCAAGAAACGTCTTCTGGACAACTATTATTTTCTTAGCTATTCTTTATTATTTTGGTTTTTTCCTCCTATTATATGCTATTATTTTTAAAAATAAAAAAACCTGTAATTATATCAACCTAAAGGTAATTACAAAATTAATCTAAAGTAGCAACTCTTCCTAACCAAGCAGATGGATATCAATCCATCACTGCACCTACATGATTGCTGTTACATTCTTTTAAAATTATAAGTTTATAAAAGTACTGTTGTCTTTGAATAATCTTCAAAGTAGCTCCTCAGAACAAGGTTTTCTTTGCATGTCAACTCAACAGTCTAAAAAAGAAAATTATAATTCTTCATATATCGGGGGTTTATTAAGTATCAAACATATTTTTTTAAAAAAAACTTGGCATAATTCCAGTAGGAGAGCTGGATGCTTCCTTTGYCTCAGTGAGCATGAGTACAGTAAATCATAAAAATCCTTTTTCTCTTGCATGCAACACAGGTTYCATATCCACCTCAACACAGTATTTACTAGGCCAGGAAACTCTTTATTTGAACTTTTTGCAGCAGTTCTGCTGCAAGACACCAAGCCTGTAAAAGCAGTGTTTGTTTTGGCAATATTCTGGCACAACAGAGAATTCAGCACCTCCTATGTGATCTCCAGCTACAGCATCGCAGAGGGATAAGGAARTTAGGTATAACCTAGCAAAGTGATTTTTGCAAATGTTCCCAGGTTTCATCTAAACAAAACCCCCACAATCTCCCASATCACACACAGTAGGGGAAAAGTGGGCACTTGACTATCCTTTAGATGCAGCAAGGGGTGTAGGAAATTGCCCAATTATTTGTTAGATTTGGAAAGAGGGAAAAGGACTTGATATCCCTATCACTGGGAGCATTCAAAACTGATATAAATTTGTTGCAGTACCTTGGCCATCAGAGCRCTCTCCACTAAGTCAGCCTCTCCAGATTGCTTAATGCTTGGATCTATCAGACTGAAGCTCCATGTRCAGCTTTCCAGGGTGCCACTGCCCACACATTCCCTTTTTAACAAGTTTATGTTGCAGATAGCTTTCCTGAAGCAGGAGGCTCGGTTTGGTAAAAAGAAATAGCACTATTATCAAACAAGAGGCAAAAGCAAAAGAACAGTTATCTGAAATTCCTCAAACTCTCTTTCCACAATCCCTTTTAAGTTGTCTCAGACTTCATTCCTTATCTCTGTATGCTGAACCTCAGTCGAGTTTGTGCTTATTGGTCTTAGTTTCTCCAAGGAACCTCTGATGGTTCTTTAATGAAGCCATAAGATGGATATCCTCTAAGAAGCTGTGTTTTCACCATTCACCATAAAATATGATTCTCCCCCCACCACCTTTCCCTTCATCTTTTAATTCCACACCAACACTAAACAGAACAACAGCAGTAAATGCAACCTGGCTCATCCCACTCCTGTGATTATGGAAATTCCTTATTAGCTTCTTCAGTAATTTTCTATTCATTTAATCATGGCTTTTGGTGGCCCTAATTTTAMAAAATATTCCATTTCTGGAAGATAACTTGCTAAACCTGTTTTCAGGACAGATATTAGTAGAGTCAGCTATATTTTAGCTACACCAATTTCCATCTTATTACACATACAACATAAAAATATCTGTTGGGTCTTCCTCATACATTCTGCAAGTATTTCTTTATTATTTTCTGAACGAGATCTATATTCTTTTTACTTTCTCCTGCTCATTCAGTTCTGGATGTTTTGTTTTTTTTTTAAGTCTTGTTTTGAGCAAGTTGTGTTCTACTCAACATTCTTTGTGTGCTAGCCAGAGCCWATGCTTTCACTTTTTCCTTTGCAGGTTTTTACTGAAGTTTTCACTATATCTCAGAATTCCAAAATATATTCTTTCCTTCAGTTTTAGGGAGAAGTTTCTAAAAACCTGTCTCATCTGTTTTGTAGCCCACAAAGCAGAGCCTTCACCGAGTTCTCTCCACCCTTTATTCTCTGCTGGCATCCTGAGCCATTTCCTGGGGCTTGTCTGTCACCACCAGCACACCCAGCTCAGGATCYCCCTCAGCTCTGCTGTCTGGGACACAATCCTTGTGCCACTTTTCCCTTTACACATCCCTCTACTGCTCTTACTCTGATTGCTTCTCCAATTGCATTTTTCTCTGTGTTTACTCTCTTTCTGTGTCTTTGTTCATCCTGTTGTTACTGAGCTCTTTGGCTGATATCCCTTTTTTGTCTCCTTCAGTCTCCTATTTAGCAGTCACATTTCAYCCATTATTCAGCTCAGTGTAAGGTGACTACCAAGGCTCCCAAAGTGGGCTCAGGTGCAATCAATTGTCCAAAAGTTGTTGACTTCAGGTTTCCACACAGAGCTGGTTAAGGAGGAAAAAAAAGACGGTRCACCTGGAGATTTGGGAAACAGCAAAGACCTCGGAGCAGCAGATCAAATCTCATTCTTTGCTAACCTGCATTCTTTGTAACCTGGCCATTAACATAAAATCTAAAAACTATGAATTAGCCATAAATTAGACACAGTTTRTTTTCCATTTGGGATAATTTCTTATGTGTGTTCTGAAAAATCTGGTCTGTCTTTTAAATCTGCACCATCCTCGCTGCCTGTAAAAGGGAGCCAGTGATCTGCATGACAACACACTTGATCTTCTTCCAAAAGCCAAAGTCATCCTGAGCTTTCTCAGCAGCAATATCAAATTCCCTTTTTCATGTGTGTKTGATGGTTTCTGTTGGAATAGCTTCTTCATTATTAGAAGACAGTTGCTGAAGAATATGTTTAGCAAATTTCTCTCTCATTTTTCTCATCAAATTAGTCAGTTGTTCCAGTCTAGGAATTCCAACTCAGCCCTGCTTTTCACATTTTAAAAATCTCTCTTCATCCATAAAACATTTYCTTTTTAAATGTATTGACATTTTCTTACCTAGCATCTCAAAAGAGTTTATAAAATTCAGGTTGAGAGGAGTATATTGGAGTCTAGGCATCAGATTACAAATTGMTATTTGATCAAAATATAAGCCAGCTAATTTACATGTTTCTTATTTAAATGTAAAACTCTTTACATATTTAGAATAAAAAATTACTTCTAAGTGAATGAACAAACCAGAAAAGTATAACTAGGGGTGTTAGTGAAGTTACTGCAATGGGTGTAAGGGGGACTGATTCCTGGAGGCAAAAAAAAAGAAATAAAAAATTAAAAAATAAAGATTATAGTGTGAAAATGTAATCTAAAAAGGTGCTACTTTATGTACTACACCTATCTGCACTGCAAGAGATATGAATGCCAAGGCTGTCAAAAAGCCTAAAACTTATAAACACCTCAAGATCATAATGCTTCCAGCTTTAAGATTTTAATAGAAAAAGCCAATAGCTGAACTCTGTACTCAGAGCRAAGTTTCAAACAGAATCAAAAGATGTTAAACTTCATTGCATTTGGTTAAAAGTGACAAAAGTGGCTGTAAAGGCTCAAAACCCTGATTACAGCAGTCCCTTTCGTCTCTGCTAAGAGACAAGACAGATGTTCCTGCCAAAAGCTCAATGTCAGCCTGACAGGAGAGCATTCCAGGGGGTCTCTGCCTCWCACTCCCCCTGAAATAGTCAGGAAGCTGTGGCAGGATGACCAAGAAAAGAGAATGGATTAGGATCAGTCTTTACAGCAACACCAGGTACCAACAAAAAATACTTCAATTTTTCTGTTCAGAATCCAGTTAACTGGCTCTTTTTGGACCAGCTTCAACAAAATAAGGAGCCTTTGTTTGAACATCCAAAGTATCAAGGTCAGGACAACAGCAAAGCACAACATCAAGCAACCCATTTGAGGGGACGGCTCTGGAGCAGCTGGTTAGCTTCCATGATGAATGGGAATTACAGCAGTTTTCAAGAGACCAACAGAAGGCTGGCAGGGTCCTAATCAGCCATAACATCAGTAGTAAAGATCTAAGGAGACTAGAGCATTTCCAAAACTAGAAACTTCTCTGGGCTTTAGTTTCAATAATTATAGCAGTGACAGCTGGACAGTGCAGGTACATGACTGGAATGGGTTGGAGTTTTTGACATATGGCGCTATTGGAATCCTGTCTGTCAGGAAAGGAGCAGAAAATTACCCCCCAACAACCGGGGGCTGCGGCGCGTGTCAGGATCCTGTCTCACAGTGAAGGAGCTAAGGTGGCATTTCTGCAGGTTAACATCCAGCAAATGACAAAATGTCACTCAAGTAATGTCACAGCAGAACATCGGCGCACAGCGCTGCAGGATCACCAGGGCAATTGACGTTAACTGGAGAAGCGCACTGGCACGCCTGGTTTTCCTTCTGATAACTGAATTCCCAGCCTCTCTCACCTCCTGGAATTACCATTTGGTGCTGACGCTGTGGGAAGTGGCCTCACRTGGCTTGGAAGAGACTCCAGGTGTGCTGAACAATAATTTCAGAGTTGCCTGTTCCTGAGTGTGCCTTTGATAAGGTGTTTTTCCATCCTGAATGCTCGAGCCCGTCTGAAACTCATGCACACCCAGGGAGAGGGTGAGCTCTGTCCTCCCTGTAAATTGATAGTTCCATCAAAAGGCACCGTGTAGCGGCCAGTAATTAATTTTTCTTTACATTCTACTTATTAAAAAATGAATGTAAAGACTCAGAAGCAAAAGATGTTGGGTGTAATGAAGTGACACAGACCTGTTTGTCAGCAGGAYGATCGCTCTGCACAGGGCCTGTTTCTGCCAGGAAGGATAGCTGAACTGCAGCCTGTCAAGACAGAATTTTATCTCACKTTTCCTCAAGCTCTGAATTGTGAATGCTGAAATTAAACCCTTTCATTGCCACTCCCCATTCCTTCTTCTGTTGCCAAATTTGCTATTAAGGGCAGTTTTGTTTCCTAATGTACACGCAGAAATATATGTGCTTACCTTGCAATTGCCATGCCAGAAGTGGGAACGCTTTTTTTTCCCTTCTCTTTCTTGGATTGTTTTGTTTGGGTTTTTTTGTTTGTTTTTTGGAGGGTTTTTGGGTTTTTTTTTGTGGCTCAAAATCTCCTCAGAGCTGGAAACAGCCTGTTCCAATGTGCAGGAATTTGAGCAAACATGTCTGAAGGCCACCACACGTGAACAAGGAACTTGTGCTGATAAGGAAAGGACTGAAGGCGACATGGCAATGTCTTACCAAGATATTGCTCCAAATGCAGGGATGGATTACAGAACTCAAACTAAAACTACTGAGGGATAGCAGGAAGAAGAGGAAAGGTATTCTTAAGTATAAGATCAATGAAAGGAAGACTAAAAAAAACATGGTAACACTTTTAATTGGTGTTAAAAGATCTGCTTTAAACCAGTAAAAATTCAGAATTAAATCTGAAATGTAGGGGGTTTTAAATGCATGTATATCTTGAAGGGTCTCCACGACACGAAAAATTTTAAGGAATATACAATTTTGACTCTAGCAATTTATTCTTCTTTTGTCCCTTACATGCAACAATATGAAATTTTGGCAATTAATGGTGACTCAGAGGAAATAAATGCCATTTGAAGAAYAAATAGAAACACAAATATATTTTAATCCCAAAGCATCTCATTAGACACTTTTTCACAAAAATGTGGGCAAACTCTCTTCAAGCAGCATTTCTACAGGCAAGCTCTAATATTTTGCTGGCTTGAAGTATTGTGGACTTCCTCTCTCACCATCCCCTGGTATTCTGGGATGTTCCCCTCTTGGATTTTTTTTTATTTCTCAGAGAGCTTTCCTGATCTTCATTATGTTTAAGAGGGAGAGAGAGAGGATGAACCTCATTTTATGGTAACATGAAGGTCATTTCACACACACACAAAAAAAAAAAAAAAAAAAGCAGAGGAAGAGGAGTAGGAAAGAGAATGAGACCCAGAACTATAAAACTACTAAAGAGGGTAAGACAGAAATGCAAGGGTCTACTTTTTGAACATTCTCTTGAGTGTTGAAAAACAATGAATTTTGGTTTCCAGTACATTAAGAGCTCTGTCTTAACCAGGGCTCTCAAATGTGTTAAAAACTACCATATGGGGCTTAGTGTTTTTGATTAGAAATGCATTAATGTGGGACAACTGGCTTTTCCAGAAGAAAGAAATTTCCAACAGGAGAGGGCTGCTATTATTTATATGAGCTGAGATCATCCCATTTTACTGATTCATTTAGACTGATGCCAGCTAGAGCCCAAAACAGGCACTTCTTCTTAAAGAAATTATGAAATTACTGTAGGCTTTGATCTAACATCACCCAAGTTTTCATTTACAGGGACTCACAGCACAAACATTAGTCACTGRAAATATGTACTACATTGCATATCTTACCATACAGAAAGGGAGAGAGAAGCCTATTTGATCAAAATATTTGGAACCATAACCTAAAGTCAGGTTTGACAGAACTAACTCCTGTTTTTTTCTACTTCAGACACTCACATTAACTATTTTCTACTAGAAAGTGGATCACTCAGAAAGCAGCAAGGCTCTGAACACTCATATCCCTTTGGCTTCTTTCCCACCATTGTAAAACACRTCTGTCCAAGGAGCTGCTTTTCAAAAATGCACACACATAACTACATGCCCAAATAGAGTGTACATTTATTTGTTTCTATTTGCAAATATTTGAACCGTGCTTTTTACTACCAGATTTGGCATACAGCGTTTGCAGCTTAAAAATCTCCCCTTAGGCCTGTAAGACTATCCTGGTTGAGGGAAAAAAAAAAAAAAAGCCTGTAAGACTATCCTGGTTGAGGGAAAAAAAAAAAAAAAATAAAAAAAATCAAAGAACAACTGCCCTCAAGCCACATCATGCAATGATTAAATATGAAATAAATATAACACCAATAAAAGAAAAGCACAAAAAGTGGATTAACAAGATACTCAACTTCATCCAGCTTAACTGAAAGACGATGAATCAGGACAGTGGCTGAAAGTYGCTGTTGCAAGTCACCAAAGGGTTATAATAATGACCAAGACAAAAAGGTTCTTTTCTCAGAGCAGCTTGCTCTAAAAGAGAGCATGTTACCGTAGTTTGATGAAGAAATGTGAAATATAAAGTGTCAAACAGAAGAAAATGCAATCAGTTCACTGATCCTACACTGAAGAATTAAAGAAGGCAATAGCCTTGAGGAATGAAGGCACCTCTGATCTTTTGCACAGCATGGGCTGCCTGTGTTCCCCTTGTCAAACAGTAAATAATCAAAATCAATGGGAGGTATAAGAAGTCTAAAAAACTCCAAGGAAAAATAATTTCCCAGATATATCAACAATAAAAGTCATTCCTGTGTTATATAATTCTAATTATTAGCAAAATAGAAAAGGCAGAGACCCGGACTAAATTTTTTATTCTGTATTTCCCTGACATCTGTGAAGGTCTGCAGTATTCTGGGGTTATATTTTCAGCTCAGTGTGTTCTTCTGAATGATCATTTGGGCAGAACTCCTCTGCAGCCCCGTGGGGAAACAAATGCAAGAACCCCCAGGAGAGCTTGGCTTGGGCAGAGGTGCTGAGGGCACCAGCATCAATCCTAACACTTTGTGACCACTCACAGCCAGGTTAACTTGCCGGCCAGAACTCTGTCACACATGGAAATGATGGATACATTTCTGGTGTATAAACCCAAAGCAACAGGAGAATTTACTACAGGGATGCCCCTTTCAGTCTTCTGGATTCCCTCCCTCACCCCACCTCCTGCCAYCCAAATTTACAAGTTTAGGAAGAGGAGGCATAAGTTGTGATTTCTACAGTGRTGTCAGAGATCACAAAAGTACCAAAGTCCCCAGCCTATGAGTAAGACAGACACACAGCAGCAAGAACACAGGCAGATATCTCAGTCTGAGTTAAGTGGGACTKTTTCTCCACCTTGCCTCCCTCCATCTGGATTTGGGGAAATCTTAAGGAAAAGCTTAAGCAAATGAATTGCTTGAAAGAAGAATGTTGTTAATATTCACGTGAGCAGCTGCGAATGATCAGCCTTGTTCTGCAATGGCACAGTGCCTCCGGGTGCTGTGTTGGAGGGCTGGCTTAGACCACCATACCCCGACAGGAAATTCAGGAGTAACTCTGGGATTGCTGTTCCCTAAGGTCAGTAAAAGCTGAGGGTACTGCTGAGATGAAAACAGCTGTCAGTGTCTCAAGGGAAAGGCTTTGCTCATGTTGCCCCTGAAATGAATGCTGAATGACATTAGAAACATCCTCACTGACACAGGMTAATGTTGCCTTTATTTTCTAGAGCCAGAGCTGCATCAGGTACAGGACACAGTCCTGGAAAACACCATGGTTTGAGGCTGCAGAGTGAGCCTCTCACTATACCAGGGAGCTTTCCACAGAGCCAAGGAGTGCTGGGACAAAGGGAGGAGGTGGCCAATCCAAGAGCAAAAAAGGGTCACCGCCAGGAATTTGTGTGGACCCTTGATGCTCACTGACCCTCTGCTCTCCAAACTCCCCTGCAGGATGAGCAATGAGCCACCTGCCTGGGCACACCTTGGTTATGAGAACACCTCTCACTAATGATCCCAGGATTGCTGCCCTTTTCTCTGACTGCATCCAGGCATCCTGGTAAGAGAATAAATTAGAAGGCAGAGCTCCTTAGTAAATCTGTTAAAATAACTGGGCTTAATCCAGAACACCTAAATTAGGAACTCACTTCTGCAGTGCCCACCCACAGTGCACAGCTCCTGAAAATCTTCTAGGAGTCATCTAAATATTCCTGGATATGCTCAGAGTGGGACACCCCAGATACTAAACACAGCATTGGTGSTGGGGTCCCACTGCAGGCTGGGAAAACACGGCTGTGTCGTGGTGTTTAATACCCCCCACATTTCTGACACATCAGCCGAGCCCCTGGGCGATTCCAAAGAGGATAATTAAAATTACCTCTTCCTCTTACTAATGGTGCCACAAAAGAGTAATGACCATGCTTGTTCATCAGACCTGGCCCCTGGGGAACAGAGCATTCAGTGACTCAGCAGAACCTGTGCCACTCAGAGCCTCCAGCAGGAGAGGGCTGAGATCCCTGCCTGGGGCACTATGAGCCACTTCACGGCCCCCAGTTCCACCCCTGCTTCCAGGGACAATAACCTGCCTCCCCAGAACCCAATCTAGATTCTATCCAACTGCCCTCTGCAATTTACAGCATTTCTTTCAGTATTTTTGGTTGGTACAGAAATAAAAACAAACAAGCGAATAAGCGAACGCCCAGTGTTCAAACCACTACAAAAAGCCTGTAGACAATCCTTTCRAAAGACCAGCATCAATATGCAGTTTGTAATTGTCTTGTCACACACTGTATACTGACTTTCATGACTTTTCCCACAGTATTTCAGAGGTTGTTATAAATGCCAACACAGAAGGGAAGTGGGTGTTTCACCTCTGACTAATGGCAGCGTTTACTAGCCTGAAGATCTCTTCTTATATCCATCTAATAAACTGGTTTGTCAGTAGATAATACCAAATTCCATCTGACACACTTGAAAACTGAGTGCCAGACTCAGAGTGCGTTTCCATTTCATTCACAGGCTTTACCCATGGAGCTCCCAGCAGCTCCAGGAACAGCATCCAGGCTGCACAGATCAAAGAGGGAGCAAGCCCCCAGGTGAGCACAGCCAGAACTTGCACAAGCCCCTGGGCACAATAACTTTTAAGATAATTTTAGGATTTTTCTGCCTGATTTTTCTTGCAAACACAATAGACCTGGAAGCTACCAAAGGTCTGTTGGACATATCGGAGGTGGGTGGAATTTGATTTTGCTCATCCTTTCAAAACGCCTCTGAGGTTTGTAAATATTCGCCGYTGTGCTAAGGTTTTTGAGAAGGCAGTTATACAGCAAATTTGAATGATTAATGATCCAAGACATTTTAACACGTTATTTTCTCTATTTTCAACATAAATAGTGTGTAAAGGGTGTTTAAAACCTTAATGAATCGAACTATATGAGTAAATAATGTTAATCATTTTAATTGCCCGGTGGTCTGAAATTAGATTTAACAGTCCGATAATGTATAACTTTAAAGGAATACAACCCTGCTCTATAAAAAATCCCTTCSAAGCCAATTCTAATAATTTCTATTTATCTTTTATGACATTAACTGTTCCACCAGTCTGCCGACAGACAGCCTTACGCTCACATTTAGTTTAAATGCAGCGCAGTATAGTTTTTCATTATCATTAACGTGCTCCTGGTGGGCAGAGTGCAATGCGGTGGCACTGGTCACACTTCATTGCTTTATCTCATATGACAAAGAGAGATGATGTGCTTCAGCCCGGGCCAGGAGATGAAAGCGAAAGGTGGCCATGGCAAACTCCCCCTGCTGCCGAGGAAGCRCGGCCGGGCTGCGTCCTGCGACTCGCTAACAGCACCAAGGGGCAGACAAATAGATTTTCCTCTATATTTATAACCAGCATCATTCTTCCTTTCAGGCCTTTCAGTGCAGGTAGCTGTTTTATATGAAATGAACAATCTTTATAGACGTACCAGAGCCATAACAAGGCTGATTTTCAGCGAGGCTGAGGTATATAACTCTTACAGAATTGTCAGGCTTCTTGCTCAACAAATCAAGCCTAACTTATGATGTTTGCAGTGTAATTTTTATTCCTGTTTGACTAGCCAACTACCCAGTGGTAATAGGATGTTAGAAAAGGGCAGTAGCAATGTTTGTACATGCCATGATTGATAGGCAAACTCTGCATTTTTCATTTATATCTCCTGATTCCAAATCAGTTAAGTTTAGGAAAAATGAAACAAAATGGCAAGAAAAATGCTTGCAGATTGCAGCCCAGCACTCTCGTAGATCTGAGTTCAGCCCACATCTGCTYGGATTGTCTGGAAACATTAAGATATCTAAATGAAAATCAATACTATATGTGCCAGCATTTACTACCAAGAACAAGTATCAAGAGACCTCGGCTAATCAGGCTTTCAAGCTTGTACTTGAGCCATAGCCTGAACCCCAGGGGTGTCCTAATTGGCCCAGACTAATCATAGAAGAGTTAAATTTATAACCAGCAAAGACATCTTGTTTTTCTTACCAGTCATCATTGTGAAAGGGAAAGCCTCACCTGCRTGGTAGCGACGTGGTGAGAGCCACGGGCCATGCAAGAGGAGCTGCTCACCTGTCAGGGCCSAGGGAAAGACTAATTTACTGCCCTCCATAAAACCAGTCAGGCACATTTAAGCTTTTGGTGGGTATATAGTGCTATCAAACCTTTCACATGGACTGCATATTTTCTCAACTTAAAAGCTCTGCACTTAACGCTCCTGCCCTGGGAGATGGGAGGTTGATATTTTAGAGGTAAAAGACCCTCTATGCACTGCCATCTCCTAACCTAATTTTTTGAGCCGGCTAAATAAATGTATTCCCAAATCAAACACTGCTGGTGGAACTTTGTTTCCTTTTTCTTCTGCAGTGAATGCAGATGTGCACAGAAACCAACACTCACCAGTTCATTTCATAAGGCACAAAGACAAACATGTATTGTTTTTATATAGCTAAAAAKCCATCCTTATTGTAAAATAAAAGTGTGCACAATATCTTTTGGAAGACTGTTAAATTGTACTGTTAAAAATTGTACTGCATCAGGAGATTGGGTTCCTAATATTTGTATTTGGGATGCCAAATGTGAGCAGATTTTATCCTATTTTTCAGCAAATTAAACACAAATATTTAAAATGTTTATAAAACTCAGTCCTCTATTTTGGGCTTATTTTGAGCAACTTAATAATTCTGCATAGATTYCTTTAGAAATAAATTTCTTCTAAAACAGAACAAAATAAAATGATGAATTAAGCCTGAAAACGTAAAATCTAGTGTTTTTCAGCTTTCTTCAAGAGCATATGTAAACATCCCTGGAGATTCACATCTACCAGAAGTTTAACAACATTATTTAGATGCTTTGTGTCCCATACTTTTGATGTATTTTTAATGTGCACCTCTCAAAACAAAACAAAAAGTTGTCAGCTGTCGCATTCCCCCTCCCCACAGGTRATGGGATCTCAGAAGGGCCTCCACAGCACCATCCTGGCACATTGTGATCAATGAAAGCTCGTTTCTCTCGTGGTGTGAGGCTCCCCTCAGATCCCCATCTCCCACCAGAGCCTGCTGTGAAATTTTGTCAGTCCTTTCCCCTCTCAGGAGCTCTCCTGTCCCCCGTGTCCCAGGTTACCACATTATCTCTCTGAATCAGTCTCCCTGTCTTGGCTGCTTCACCTCTCACTTGTGGGACAGGGAAGGAATCTTCATCTTCCCCTTCAGCCCCACTGAGAGCTCACTGCTCTCACTGCACACAGCGAGGCAATGACCAAAATACAGCAGAGAGGAATCTCAGCCCAACCCACACATCCACTGAGGGGCACAAAGGCAAATACAAGCCCCCCTAAACAATTCCATTATATCACTTTGTATTTCTAGCCTGTCTGCAGGAAGGTACCAAACACATTCCTAATCATCAGTGCACAAAATGAGGTTCAAAGATACCTTCCACCTTTGCTGTACTGCTTCTCCTCTCAAAGATAATTTAAATATTCATCAAAAATACTTAATACATCTTTGTATCTTCAACACACTTTTGGTACCAACTGTTGATTTCTTTTTACCCAAAACAAGACTTTAGTATCCTCACTTTTCAAACACTGAAGAAAAAGGTAACAACTCCCACACCAACAGAATTTTCTTCTTATACAAAACCCCGSCTCTTAAAACCCCACTTTCTGGCTCTGACTGGCATTGTTTAATAAACCCTTTTGGAGTGGTTCAGGAGACTACCATTTCCAAATCTCCTCTCTGCTTCTCCACCACCAGTTGTCACAAATGTGACAAAACAAAAATTTGTTCCGCAGCTGCTCCKCTTCATTACCAACGGAGGATTTTTATTTTTAAATTAACACGTTTAATTCCGAACTGAGAATAGTTCAAGAGCAGTAACATTTAAGGGGACCATCCACTCTGGCAGTGGCCAATGCTCCTTCCCCAGCACCAGCAGGAGGGCCAAAAATGCAGGAGGATGGAAGTTCCCAGCAGAAAGGACCTGCAGGAGGAAGAGACTGCCCCCAACACCAGAGGTGCCCGTGCTTCACTGCTCTGCAGACAGGAGAAGACCTGTCACATCAGGAACAATGCTGGAGATAATAAAAGGACTGCCTTAATCTATTATTATTATTATTATTAATTAGATGTCTTTTATTTTTGCCATTCCTCGAGTGCTGCTGCAAAGCCCTGTGCTATCAGCAGTCYCTTTCCAGGTGAGGAGAAAGATGTTTCAGCACCAGGAATCCACTATGAAAAACATCCTTTCTCCAGGTAACTAAAATCCTGTCCAAACAAATCCAACAGTGAAAAATCAAACTGATTTGAGTGGAATCAGCATTTTATTCCAGGTGTTCCCTGGAATTACTCTGATTTGACCCCTCATACAAAAGGCAGGTGTGAAGAACCAGCCTTGCACACATTCAAGCTGAACTGAGCAGAAACTCAACACTGTTGCCAGTGGGGTCCTGTTTCACCCACAGACAGACACCAAGAAAAGCAAATTTAGATATCTGGATTAAAAAAAAAAAAAAAAAAA
>NW_026623683.1:504205-516262 GCF_030028575.1 Malurus melanocephalus | reverse complement strand
GCAAAAAGTCAATTAATAGCTGTGCTGTTGAAGGGTGTTTCCCTCCCCTTCCCCCAGTTTTGCAGCTTTGTTGGGCTGCCTGTTTAAGCTGACAAGAACAGTTTGACACACGAGGAGCTGACAGGATTGCCCCAAGGCAGCAAAGACCACTCCCTTTCTGTGTCTCCACAGAGGGTAAAGCAGCCCCAGCAGATGGAGGGCTGGGTTATAAAACAGGAGTCCTGTCCCAGCCCTGCTGGAAGGAAARCCTCTGCACACTGTAGAGAAAGGTGTGCAAGCCCTCTGCAGAGCTGAGAGCAGGGTCCGAGTCACCTCAAACTCTCATTGAAAAGATGATTGATTCTGCTCTGTTTTGCTTCTTCCAGCAAAACATTGCAGGATGTTTTCTCTGCTGCCTGCCTCCAAGTTTGCTGCGTTTGTTTGCCAAGTCCTGGGGTTGTCAAACGAACATCAACTCCCCCTGACGGTGCACACCTCTTTTCCTTGTGCTGCAAATCCTCCTTTTCACTAGCAGTGCACAGTACAAACACACGTATAATTCTACTCATTTTCATGTGATCCTGAATGAAACGACTTAAAGCTTATGCCAAATTAACAATCTTTTCTTGGCAATTTCACACTGGGATTCTATGCCAACTTCTGTTTAACAAGCAATGTTATTAACAGAGAAAATAAGTTTTTTTGTTTCTGCTTTGATTTGCCTACTTGAATCTTCTGGTAGAGTGAATTTCCCCGTGCATGTGCATATCTAAAAACCTAACGAGGGCAAACAGCTCTATTATTTCCATAAAAATTGCTAATGCGCTCCAGCTCTAGAAAGTCTAAAGTTTGGGGGTTATTCCAAATCTATTTAAATCAGTATTCAAAACAGAGTTTCCAGGCACAGGCTTCAGAGTCTCCTCTAGACTGCACTGTSACACTCTCCAAGAGCTGGGTTTTCTGTCAGGATCTCTGAGCGCTGCTCAGGAAGTGCAGATGAATCAGAAATGAGATTTTTACCCAGCCAACAGATTCCTCCCCTGGCACGGGGAACACGCTGCTGCTGCCGTGCCAGCTCTCCCACTGCCACCCACCATCTCAGCATATGGGGTGTGTCAGGAGGAAAAAGGCAGCACAACAGCTCAGTGCTGTGTTTCTTYCCCCCCGTCCAGCTCGGGGAAGTTGTCGGCGCTGCTGGCAGCTCTAGAGCTGCCTTCCAGCAATGCAGAGAACACAAGGTCAGGCACCAACACAGCGAGGGAATGGCTCTTCCTCTTCTCCCYGGGCTGAGCATCAGTGCCTGATTCTAACCATCCTCACCAGCTCCAGAAGACACTTTATACTGTGGGCAACCAAACACAAAATTTTAAAAAAAATGTTTATGCCGCTCATGGAGGAATGTACAACCAAATCAGGAGTGATCTGGCACTCTCTGCTTGCCCATTTCTTTCTTCAGCTTTTCTTCCAGTGCCGTTGCAACTGAGTTAAACTTTTTTAATCATCTCTTTTCTTACTATATTTACTAAAGCAGAATCCTTAAACATATTCTGTGTGTTTGAGGGTTTCCTAAGTTGTACAGAAGGGTTGTTTCTTTGAAATTAAATGATTTGATCATTAACATTTGTCATTTCTGTGTGTGTGTGTATCGAATCTTCAGAAGTTCCTCTCTACACTTTCTACAATGCAGGAACTTTGAACTATGAGCACATTTTGGGGAGGTTCCACAGCTGAGCTCAGTGACCTAAAGCTGCTTTGTATCCCTGACTGGACTCTTTCAACAGCCCAGACCTCACCTTGTGTTTAGAGCAGGTAGAGCTCATGTCACCTCTCAGGAAAGGCTTTTCTACTGCTCCTTTTCTTGCATTCAATGTCTTTTGGGCATARRAAAGATTCTTTATGGGCTACTAATRTATTCAGTAATGAAGACACAGAAAATCTGAAAGGCTGCCAAACTTCATTAAACACCACCCTAAAAGATGAAACAAGCATAAAACAGGAGCTATATTCTTCTATTGTTTGCTGAAATCTGGATTATTTTCAGCTTCAGGAAGGGTCATCTACTCCATGTAAAAMGGGGGCTCCCAAAAAGCTCTCAACAAAAGGTTCAGTCTCACCAAATTTCTGAAGACAAGKAAGACATTTGTCTTTCACAACTCCTGGAGGCTGAGATGCATTATTAAAGAACAGATACTAAAGTACCTGGATGATTCTGCAGAAAGGACATGATATGACATTAAAAGGATAGTGTCAGTTTAATATCATCATTAGGTTTCAGAGTTAACAATTCATTAATTAATTTTAAATGAGGYAAGTCTATCTTTTACCTTGATGACCTAAGAGTAATCTGAATTTGAAACATTTCCATACCAAAAGTGTAGGTAAGAAAAAACCCTAGGTATTTTTAATGGAAATTATGATTTTACAGAAGCTCATGGTATATAAAAATGTTATTTCCCTTGCTACAGCCTGGAGAGCCGATTTCTGGRGGAAAGAAAGTACTTGTACTTACTTTCCTTTAAGGCTTTTAGTAAGGACTGCAAATAGTGCTCTTTGAAATACTTAGAAAATTAATGATGGCTATCAGAATAATTTTGTATCTGACAGTAAATTGAAAAAACTGAATGTCGAGTAGTGACTTTGGAGTGACAAGTTTCCTAAAATATTATAATTTTACTACATGTTCATTTAAAACTTGCACAAAAATTCTAAAATTTCTTTAATAAAGTGAATTTTAATCTGCCATGTTGTGTACTTATTCTATTTCCTGAATTTAAATACCATTCGATTTTTTTTTGTCTCTACTTCTCATAGTTTCTTATAAATTCATTCTTTTTTCCTTGTCCTTTACTTTAAAAATCAGTTCTTTTTCAYTGGCTAAACAAAGGCTCCCCACCAAAGACTCAATTTTTTTCGAAGCAATCCTTAGRCAGCTAAACTTTGCAAGTATCCAGCATTTCTGAAAATCAAATTCTTTCTTCTCCAGGCAGTGCTTATATGATGTTACATCAATTTAATTTGCACAGTCTAATCATACTGATTTAGGTACCGATATATCAAAGTGAAGTGCAGCCACCCCACTCTGCAGAGCCAGCAGAAGGCACCTCTGCTGTTAATCACAGACAGAACAACCCACATGAAGGAATTTCCATCATACTTTCTTTGTTTTGCCTTTACACCAACTCCAGGACTWCCTCCCCTGTTTCATTTGATCATTCCAGACCTTGAAGAGTTGACCATAAAGAGTTTCAAACAAGGACAGATCTTTGTGTGCTGCTCATGCAAATCCAGGAAGCCTACACTAACTTCTACTCACACATTTAAAAAAAAAAAAAAATTCAAAAATCATCTTACCCCTGAGCATGTTCAGGAAGATCTACAAAGAGAAAGGCAGAGGTGAAGTAAGGGTGTTAAATATCAGTTTGAAAAGGGAGGAAAAGATACCATAAGGAAAGAGTCCCTGTGAATCAGAATAATGGAGTTTCTTCAGTTCCAGGGAAGGTTATTCACAGCCACCCAAGTCGTCTTTTAAGAGAAACTCTAATGTTTTATCTCTTTGCAGAGAARGTAGACTATTCTGGGCTTAAATGCCTGCAGACAGTTAAATTCTGGGTTACAAGAGGAAAAAAAAAGAAAAACAATAAAGATGAATAGCTTTGACCCCTTCAAAATATTTTCTGCACTTCTCATATTACAATTGGCATCAAACACAAAATTACTGAGGCTTTTCATCGCTTTTTTTTTTCTTTTCATTAAAAATGTCCTTGGCTGCATTGAGTGTAAAATATCACAATGCTGAAACAAACCAAAATTTTTTTAGTCATAGCAGCCTGAATGACAGAGTATTAGCACCTTTATCAAACGGGAAATTAACACAGCACTGGGTTGCACACATTTTTTTAAGCAGATTTGACKAAGGAATCACCCTTCATTAAGCCTGTATTATAGGAGAAGTGTCTCCACAATTTTAAATGTAATTAAAAAGTTGACAGGACATACACTTGAAGCACCAATCACTGCAACTCACTCTGACTTCTGGATTTCTCTGTTGATATTTGGGTTTTTTGTAGGCTCTGGTTAAAAAACTCTAATGCCATTAGTCCCTGGATGTTCTTGTATCACATTCACAAGGTTCATCATCTTGTTCTGCCTTTGCACACCACCACAAGCATTTTGGAGTAGTTTGATAACAGCCATAGAGCCAACCCTGTCAAACAGCCCACTTTCCAAAAGGATGGCAATCCTGATGTACTGCTGACATGCAACTCTGCCACAAGGATCCTGCACAGCAGATGGGTGCTCCCTTTCATTGAAACTGTCCCCTTTAAAGCAACCTTCCACATTTCCTCTTGAAAAGGGGGAGGGAAGAGAAAATTTCCACACTGTGGCTTCAGTCAGGCRGAGGACATGACTTGTGCAATCCTAATAAATCAGAGCATTCCCGTGTGGCAGAAGCAACAGGGGAATAGTGTAAGAGCAGYGCTGCATGTTGACCTAAGCAAGAGCTTATCGAGAAATGATGTCCTCTTAAACAGACTCCTGTAGAGATGTTCTGCATTTCCTCTGACAAATTGTAAGCKCCCTGACTGTAACATTCCTAACAAAATAGGGCTGATTTAGCAATGCACAAACTGCCCATTATCCTACTGCATAAAAAGGCCATTTAAAGCAAAGCCTTAGGACACTGGCCCACTGGAAACAGTACATCTGAAAAATTATCCCCATCTTGTGCCACCAAAGCTGTTAACTACCCTAGGGAACATACCTCATTTGCAATACAGACAAATGTTAACTTTAATGAGTTTTAAAACTGCCATTTTTCTTGTTTGACTTTGATAACACTGGAAATCTTAAGCAAATACTTGGCTATTTTTTCACCTGGAATACCATCTAACTGATACTGCCACAGCATTTGTTTTCAGCCGCCCTTGTCTTTCCCCCACTCAAGTCATAACGCTGTGCAAAATTGCAATTAAAAAGTGCATCCACTCCAAAACAATTCTGGAAAGATTAAACAATCTATTTCAACTGTTCCTGTCYGAAAACTTTGCATGCCAAGATTACTATTTGTCATTATCTTCCCAAGAGATGGAGTACCTTTTTTAAAAGTATCTCTAATGAGATCTACAAATCTATGTGCGAGACAGCTTACTTTATTGTRTTTATAATGATAAAAAATATTTTAAAAAGGTTATGGCTCTTGGGACTGATAAAAACACAATGGGGGTAAGGTCATTCGGAAATGCTAATAAAAGTTTTCATAAAATATGATGACTCTCAAGAAGTAATGTTGGCCTTGAAAAATAACTACAAAAGTCTATTTCCTGTGATGGTAAACACTCGATTTGTCTAGAGCTGGRTGACTCTCCAAATCCTTTATTTGTTCTCTTGGAGCACAGTTGTAGCTGCTGGATTACCCAACATATTCCATCAGCTGATGCAAAGTCTGTGCTGGAACTTCCCCCATCACACAAATTTCATGAGAGAGAAGAAAGAACACACACTTGCTGTACCCATTAAGATCATTTCAAACTCCTAATCTCTCTGCTGTGAATGACATCCAGCAAAGCCTCRTCCTAACMACACAAGAGGAAAATCCACACAAAYCTKTCYTTTTCTCACAGCATAATTTTCACAAGAAATTTTGAGAAATACACCAAGAGCAGCTGAAATTCTTATCATCTTCCATCCCTTTAGCCTGGTGTTCCCTTGCTCCAGACCAACAGCCAAGAGCTGAAAGAAGCTTCCTTCTTCTAAGTAGAATTTCTTAGAAAACAAGTCAGATTAGCTTAATGAAATTAATATCAAATAATGGATTTTTATGTCCAGGCAAAGTGCTTGGGAGAAAGCCAATGTGCCCTCTATCAAATTTTCCTCATGTCTGACCAACCTTTAAAAACAATAATTTAAGAACAATTTTGTATACACTTCATGCAGGCTATCAACACCTATGCGACTCCTCAATAAAGACATGCATATTCTTGACCATAAGCAAAATTTAACCTCAAGAAATTATTATCTTAAATTAATTTGATATCAGCTAACATTTTATCACAGTAAAAAATAGTAAAATAAATTGAGAAATAAAAAAACATTTAGAGTATTAACAACTGACAAGATGAGAAATTGTCAAAGCTGACTATGAAAATACTGTGTGCTCAAACACAAATTTAGAGTAGTGAATGCTATATTAGTTTAAGATTCACAAAACTGATATTTCCAAACAAACTAAAATTATGAAAATAATTATAACATTTTGGTTACAACATTATGTATATCATATATATATATATACACAAATATATAGCTTTTTGTGAGAAAGAATAAGTTAAATAAATTTTTAAAATACATTTTAGTCAAAAACACAAGAGGTCTGGATTTCCAAAACTACTGTTTTTAACCTGGTTAATATAAGGGTAAATTTTTTAAGCTGCTTTCATGAACACCACATCTCAGGCCCTACATTTCAATGCAAATACTTTAGCAGCAGAATGGATTCATTCGGTTAAAGACAGACTTCAAAAATTCATGTTGTATTATATACTCAAAATTCAGAATTATCACACAAAAWTATTACTAATGGATAAGCTTAAAATAGTTAAATGTMCATTWAAAAAATATTTTATTAATTATTYAACAGTTTAAATACCTTTGGATTGGCAAGAACATAGCACATGCAACCTTTAATCCATGAACAATAAAATAATTTGGAAGAGAACAGACCTATTGTTAGTTAGGCAAACACCTTTTATTTATTTCCTTCTAAAGAATCAGCAGAAATTAATTCAGAAAAATTAATATAGATATGCAATAAGGTTAATCCGCCACAGATTTAGAAGTGAAAAAATACAGTTTATGGTGTATATGCAGCTTTTATTTTTTGACACATCTTTTCAGAAATAAGGGACAAAAAAAAAAGTAAGCAATATAAAATATTAACWTTTTGCATTAATCTCAAATTTATTACTGGTCAGYAGGCAGGGATTGCATGMCTTATTCCAGTTCCAAAGCCATTTMCTTGGTCTGCACGCTGTCCCAGAAATCCAGGTTTGCTTCCCAAACTCGGGTGCTCTCCCAATGTCCCTGCCCAGACCCAGGTAACTACTGAAAGATCCATTTCAGGGGAAAAGTCTGCAGGAATTGCACTGGGGGATGATTGCTTTTCCTGTACATTATTTAATTTTGCAGAAGGCAAAAGAGGCAAGGTGAGGATCCTTAATTACTCTGTGCCAGTTTCATCTCAAGCTACTTTAGGGTTTACTAAAGAAATTGTGAAGGACACCAAAGGAAAAGGGGAAGGGCAGCAGCAGCAAGGGATTGGGAGAGCAGGAGCAGAGCAAAACACACACTGAGCTGTGTCAGGGACAAGGCTCATGGCTACAAACACCTCTGTGRGCCATTTAGGTGCCAGATTTAGACAGAAATGGGCCCAAGCAATTCAAAGCTATCACAGAGTTGAGTTAAAGCCATTCCAGGTTACTCCTGGTTTGCCAGTGCAGAGGAAATCCCCAAAAACAGTGTTCTGTTGCCCTTCCCAAACCATCACACTAAGCAGCAGCTCAGATACCTCAATTGTTTGACAATAAAAGCTTTTACTGTCAATTATTTGACCATAAAAGGTGGTTCACAGCACCAAACCATTACCAAACTCCAACACAGAGTGTCCAACACATCCAGTCACATCCTGACAGTCAGGGCACGGGAGCAGATGGGAATGCCACACCCTACAATGCTGCTCCTCACCACGAGGCAGAGGCAGCCCTGAGCAATCCCTGGGTGTGATGGACAATCCCTGTCTGTGATGGGCAATCCCTGGCTGTGATGGGCAATCCCTGGGTGTGATGGGCAATCCCTGGGTGTGATGGGCAATCCCTGGGTGTGATGGGCAATCCCTGGGTGTGATGGGCAATCCCTGGGTGTGATGGGCAATCCCTGGGTGCCATGGGCAATCCCGGGTGTGATGGGCAATCCTTGGGTGTGATGGGCAATCCCTGGGTGTGATGGGCAATCCTTGGGTGTGATGGGCAATCCCTGGGTGTGATGGGCAATCCTTGGGTGTGATGGGCAATCCCTGGGTGTGATGGGCAATCCCTGGTGTGATGGGCAATCCCTGACTGTATGGGCAATCCCTGGGTGTGATGGGCAATCCCATTTTAGCAGGTCTGTCTCTCTCAGTATGGAGGAGAAGGATGTTGTGAACCAGATTCCTGACTCCCCCCCCTCATGCAGGCCACTCAGACACACCCCAGAGCCGCTTCAAACAGCCTTTGCTCTTGGAGATCATAAAAACAAAAACAACCAGCCCCAAARCAATTCAAGCAGACATTGAGAAGGCTACTCCCACTTGCTCTTACAGGCTCTGCAGTAGCTGGCTGAACCTTTATCTTTTCCAAGTTCAAGGCTTTGCACAGCATTTCTGAATCTTTTCAGAACRACAAAACGGTACCTAAAGCAGCAGCAGAGCAAATCCACAGCCAYGACCCCACCCATGTGTTTTGGGAGCACATCTGGGGTCAGCTGCACCCTAAAGCAATGGCAGCTCAGAGCTGCCCCAGGTGCCAACAAAGCACAGAGGCTGATGGTGCCATCCCACTGTCACCTCCTCCAGGCAGGGCAGGGATCAGAGGGACACGAGGAGACAGACACAGAGAGAAAACAAACAAACACAAAGAGTGGAGCCCCCGCAGCCCCACAGGGCACACCACACCAGTGTCCAACTGCTGCTCAGTGTTCCTCCAACCTCTGCTCATTTCCAAATTCCCATCAGGCCCATGTGTGTATTTCTTTACGGGTAACCCATAAACATAGCGTCACCCAGCTTCCTCAGCCTCTGACAAAACCCACCAGGATGTAAAAAAGAGAGAGATCCTTGGAATAAGGTGTTCATGCCATGGCAAGCATGGGATGAYTGAGCTTTTGTTCTTWGGAGATTTGAAAYTGCCCTCMGAGCACAACATTGTTTTGCATATTWTGTTTTTCAAAGAGAAACCAAAATATTATTTTGGTATTAGAAAGGAGTTTTTATGTTCTGTAACAAAACACAGAAATAGAAAGGAACTGGAGATAACTGACTGTTAGCCTTAAGATTTACAAAATGCAGAAATAAAAACTTCATKAAATAGAGTTTCTCTTATAAGCTTTGAGTCATTAATAAACTACCAGGATTTACTGGTTGAAATAGATTCCTGTAAGTGTCTGCTATCTTGTTTCATCCAATACTCACTAGTGAAAGCTGACTAAAAATGTTACATCCTAGTTTTGCTGGGATGAGAGAACAGCTGTTTGATGTTCTGGTTTATAAAAGAGGCCAAGAGAGAGTGTATTTGTTGTGGAATTAATTGGTCCAAATTAAGCACATACTGTTTTTCCAACTTATGGTAGGAATCTATGTGATTTAATAAATATGATAAATGGCTTGTGAGAATAACAAAGGATGATTCTGGGCCACCCCTGTAGTGCACAGACTGTCAGCAGAGTTTGGGTAACTATCATTTCAGCCAAGAAAGAMAGGGAAGAATCTGGCAGAGACAAAATTTGAAATTTTATCTCRGCTGAAAAGAGAATCAGCCAAAACCATGCTGCAAAATCCTTTCCTCTAAAACAGCAACCTGAACCAAAGGCAGCATCTTTACCTCTTGAATTAAAAAACAAAACAATCAGCTGTCCAATAACAACACATTTTAATTTGTAATATTTAAATTGGTAATGAGGAAGGTGTTTTGTCTGAATTTCCATTTCTTTCAGGGCCTAATTATGAAAGACAGAAAAAAAATGTGCTATGCAGTCTCTTTCACATCTCATTACATTTATTCAGCTTTATTACTAATTCTTTGTTAATATAATTTTCACCCTGGGAACTACATTTTTTGTCTAGTTACCCTGATACATGAAACCCTTAAAGCAGGAAGTCCTTGATCACCACATCATATTTCTCATGGTATTTTAAAATGACACTCACCATATTGTTAGAAGTAGGTTCTATCAGCAGGCTGCTCTCTGGAGGTGTTCTCTCTCTCTCTCTCTCAGGTGCCTTAAAGAAGTTTTATCTAGCATGGTGGCCTAGAGAGACAGGGGACAGGAGGAGAATTGAAACTGTGCCATGCACCCCTCCCCACCTCAGGTTGTGCTGGGGGACAGTGAAGGTGGCGTGGCAAATTAGAGGATGTGGCAGCAAACCCCGACCCCCGAGCGTGCTAATGCTGCCCCTGGGCAGGGCTGAGAGCCGRGCTCACAGCCTCCTTCACAGGGACTTGGTACAAGTGCAGCCAGCAGCTCCCTGAAGGAGCTGGGGAGGAAAACTGCAGCAAATGTGTGTGTGCACTCACAATGAAATGCCAGCCCAGAGGACAGGCGCTGTAATCCCACCAATGATGTTCCAAACCCATGATGGCTACCAGCCGACAATACCCACAGACCTCAATCCATTTTTATTGTATTCAGGCTGCAGTGTTATATTTCCTGCCTCCCCTTAGCACCACACATACAGTGTACTTGAAAACAAAAATCTATAATATTGATCCCACAATGTCACCACAATTATTCTTTTGAAACAGCCATTGAAAACAAATTACATCTGCACTGCCTTTTCATCCGATTGCTCTGGGTGAGCAATGCTCACTGTAGCCGCCAGCATTTTCAGTGTTAGCACTGTGTCACTAAAGACAGCACAGGAAAAGAGAAAAAAAAAATCAGGGGGAAAAAAAAGCATCAGTAACATACTTAAAGGGGGGTTAGAGGAGGGGGAAGCCATCAAATTAACCAGACCACAAAATGCCCCTCTAACCTGATGCAACATTTAAGTCTCTTAGCTTTCTGTATGCACACCAGGATGATACTGGAACTRTACAGTAGCCAGTTTTCCCTCCTAGAGCTCACAAGGTTGGCTTTTCCCTGCCCAGTAAGCCAAATACAGTTGTTACACTAATTAAATTGACAAGGATTCAAAGAGGGTCTCATTTTCAGGTAGTCTATTTAATACCTTGTGATGACAAAAAGTATTATTTGAAGCAACATGATTTTAACCTCATGTAACATAATTCTATTGACAAACTGTAAGACTTTCTTGACAAGGGAGAAGTGATTAACACAGAAGTGATGACTGCAGAACAAACCTACCCATTCAGATTAAAACAGTGACACGACCAAGCCTGAAGGGGTCTGGCCAGAGCAAACCCAGGCCTTTCCACACAAACAGCAGGAGCATCCARCCAAGGCAGAGAGGAGGGGGAGGAAGAAAAGCCTGCCTTCTTTAATTCCCAACACTTATTTATTTTTATCCCATTAATGGTTTTGCTCAAAACATGAACCATCATATCAATGAAACAGCAGTGACCCCCAAAGCATACACGAACCTGCGACATTTTATAGAGCAAATCCCATCAGCAAATGCTAACATCCACGTGCTTGTTATTGCTCTGGTTTGGAAAAAGATAGACCCCATCAACAATTAATTTTTTCGCCATTTGCCATTTTGCCAATTGGTGGTTGGCCAMGGGAAAGTGCTTTTGTTAAGCTGTGACCACACAAGTCACAGTGGAAGGTTCCTGCAGCGGGGAAACGATAACTTTGGAGTATTAAGAAAACCAATAGCCTTGTTGACATGAACATGGGAGTCTAACCCCTGAAGCCTCCTGATATGAAGCATTGATTTTTCTGTCTGGGTACAGTTCTAAAGCCATTCATTCTCTATGGTCAGGACTCACAGGGCCAGAGGAGTGAAAAAAAAAAAAAAAAATCTGTTCTTTCCACTTTTACCTCCAGGCAAAGTTGAGGAATAAATTCTACATTTTGAGGGATGATTTGTTCAGGCCATGTTTAGTAGAAGCTTATTGCATAAAAAAACATTTTGTTTCCTTGACCCTTGCAACCTGTGACCACTTATCCTTTTGTGCACCTCCTTCACAAGATAACAGCAGGGGAAAGTGCCTAGAGAAAGCACCCCTGGTTTCTTGTTATTCTCCAAATAATATCACCAAGCTCACTTATTATTCCTCAAATAATACTGTCATGTTCACTTGTCATTCCTCAAATACCACTGCCAGCTGACTTGTTATTTCTCAAATGCTTCCATGCCTGCTCGTT
>NW_026623683.1:481705-501705 GCF_030028575.1 Malurus melanocephalus | reverse complement strand
AAAGCAAAATAAACATTAGCATTTTGTGAAAGGTAGAACAAATCTTCCAAAAGTCTGCCTTGTAATTTATTATAATGCCGTGTTTATGACTTCCAGTATATTTAAGACATGGCATCCTTTAACAGTATAGCACAACTACACTGCTGTTCAGAATGACACCAATCTTTCAACCCTTCTCAGGCAATGCTCTCAATTAATTTAAGAGAGACTTTTGAATGAATGCTGCCTGTGATTAAGCAAGGAGCAGGTTGGAACTCTAGGATCTAGTTCCCCATGATGCTCCTTAGGGGTTCAGCACTGCATTTGCTCCACGTGGAAAATTCCAATCAAGTTGGTAAGGCTGTAGGAGCATAGGCTATTACTCTGTGTGTTAGACAGTTCAAGATATGAAATTATATTCTACATATCCATAAGAGGGAAAGTGAGAAAAGTATTACTATGTGAGCCCCTTAGCTTGTAGGAAATGGAATGTGTTAAAACACACACTTTTATTATTTTAGGAAMGGGGGGGCGAGTAAATAAACAAATAAATAAAAGGTGTTGAGGTCATCCCACAAGAGCCTGAAGTGATGCCCAAACTTCTTAATGACAAAAGGGAGCATAAGGAAAAACAGGTATTAGTATTTTCAGGCTGCACAGAATTTGTGCTATACTTGCTCTTTAAAAAAATAGAATGCCCTGTAAGCATTTCTAGCTCACTTCTGGTGGGGCAGAGTAACAGAAACTCTTATCCAAAACTGAAAGTCSTTTGTCTCAGTCAAGGCCTCATTTCTAATATTTAATTTGTGATGTGTGGTTTTGTTTTTGTTTTCATAGAATATGATTTGCAGGATTTCTGAGGTGTCACACGTCCTAAAAAAGCAAAGCACCCTATTCAAAGAGGGATTTCCCGCAGGAGATGCCAAACATTATTCACCCCCAATATCAAGAGCCTGGGGCTCCATCAAGTTACAGTAACTCAAACCCAGAGGTTATGGCCCAGAAGAAAACAACTGTAGAATATAGTGGCTTCACATATTTGAGAAGTTCATGTCTCAGCCGATGATACGTCACAGATGAAAATGTATGACCTTTCTTTGTGCAAGTGAAAGCCCTGTTATACGCTACTGAATATTGCTACCAACCCAGAAACCCGCTATTGGTATTTATCATTCTGCCACCTTATTTCATACTCTCTGAAACACAGAGAAAACACTTTTATCTGAGCAATCAGGGAAAGGTTAGAATTGCATTAACGGGTTAAATGTATGAATGAATCATGAAATACGAATTAGCACAAAATGCTAAAATAAAATCCTATGCAAAATGCCTCTATGAAATGGAGAAAACCTGCATGACTGTACCCCAGCTAGAGCTGCTTTGATCTCTTTTAGTATCTCAAACCCACAAACTATATCATTCCAAATTTTGCACGAGGTAATCTAATGCTGCATAGTGTGTGTACAATTGCCAAGTGTCATCTCCACCTGCAATTTGCCTATCRCAAACCACACAACTCCAGCACGAAAGCTGGCACAGCTTAACGCTGCAAAAACCTACACATCTGAACCCTGGGAATAGCCTTCATTCCAGAGGCAAAGAGCCAYGGCTTTGCCACTGTCATTAGGAAAGTGGAACATGCCAAATAATTAAAGTGAGAAAGGGCAGATTTCAGAGGTGAGCTCTCTGCTCCAGGGGCCAGAGCCAGCCCAGAGCTGCAGTGTCTGCGAGCGTTCAAACCTGGAGCTGACACTGGGGCACTCCTTGGGAAGAGTGGCAAAGTAGAAAGTGATTCACTTTTGGGGTCCATTTTTCTACTCCTGAAACTGGAAATCAGGGAACAAAGAGCAGAATTTTACTCTCACACAGYGCTGTGCTAAGCACAAATTCAGAGTAAGGATTAACCTGTTCATCTCTTTCCAGCCACACCCAAAACAAGAGCTGTGTCAACTTGGATTTTGTCAGATTGCCTGGAGTAGGTTGATTCCCTGAAGCAAGWATGAGATCCAGTACCAGAAAACAAGATCTTTGGCAGGAGAGCCTAGATCCTTCCTAGGATTCAGTGAGAATACTATTAAATTTGAAGAGAGCAGTGGGTGACTTCGGGTGACAAGGGAGCAGCACAAACAGCAATTCTGTGTGACCACACCCAGCCCGTGCACCTCCACCCAATAACTCTGAATCTACCGCCTGTTTCAACAAAGTGGACAGAAGGGTGAAAAGTTCAAAGATAGTCAAGTTCCTACATGTTTTTTGAGCACRCCATAGCCACAAAGAAAAGACAAATCCTTTTACTGACCTTGGGAACACTTTCAGAATGACCTCATGCCTTATCAGATATCATAGAATCGGTAGCAGTGTGATTAAAAACACACCAAATATAGAAAAAAAAAGCTAGAGGACAAACAGCTTCTCGACATCAACGTCAAGTAATTGTAATATATAAATCCATGGCAAACCAGAYTTCAGCAGCTTCAGTGAAACTGCACATTTTGACATTTATAAAAACTACTTAAGGGAAACAGACCTCAAAGCATAGAGGAAAGGAGATGAGAAGAGTCAATATCCCTCATTCAGTTAAGCAGGGTATTTGACCATCCACAGTTTGTATACTTAATAAAGGTCGCAAAACTTCATAAAGTTCCCAGCATTTCTCATCTTCACCAGCATGCATCTCTATTATATTCCTCAGCTATCCAAGTTAGGCATTCCAGACAGATTTTCCTTGTTTTCAGACTGCCTGCATTCACAATGCAAAATTCTATGTTAACTTGAAGTATCCCCTCACGCACACATAAATGTATGCATATTTATACCCACATAAAATCTAACTCTGCCACTTTAGTCGGTGACAGACTGTACAGTAATTAGCATTGTCAATTACTAATTATAGCATGGCCACAGATACAGTTATGAAAATGCAGCAAAGTAACAGCTTTGATAATTTCCAAGAATTACACCTTTCTTCTGTCACATTTGAATATTTCTACTTTTATCTGTTATTATAAATGCAGAAAAGCAAGAACAATAGATAACAGTTTCTAAGCCAAATTTAAGGACACKCTGCTCAGACCTCTTATTGCTCAAAGAACATCTCCCCCTCATTCTGTCTTTCTTTAAATCAGTTAAATATAAACAATTAACTTCCTATGCATGTTGCTTCTGAGAGAATTACTTTTCATTTTTATAGTGGTTTTCCATCACTACAAACCTTTTCCTTTCCCTTATGCACCAGCAAACATACTGATACAATTTAAAGGTCATGTTCTTTTCAAACTGACAGGGCCCTCCAAAATTTTGACGAGAGTCCCTCCAAGAATCACACCACACAAACGGAAAGGAATTAAGTAAAGCATCACTTGATGTAGGCTCAATCATGTGAACTGATTAGAAAATGTAACCATGGAGAGAGGTGATTCAAAGTGTGACGGACAACCTTTCAAAGAAAGGAGATGTCATGTTGATAATAATAAGCAAGTACCTGACATTGAAGGAGGGGGTGAATACAGAGGGTCAATAAAGATATAATTGCCTTCAGCTACTAAAAAAAAAACAAAACAAAACAAAACAAAAAAATTAACCACAACAAAGCACCAACCAAAACCCCCAATCTCTTTTCTAACTTTGGTTTCTTCAGACCCCAAGATAAATATTTAAAATGATCAGAGCATTTTATCTGTGTAGTTCAAGTTAAGTTTTAGCCAAAAAATACTGGAAAATGTATTAATAACATTCCCATTGTTTAGCTTGTTCTTTCACCCAGTAAAAAGGATACCTTGAAGTTCAAAGCCAAATATCTAGCGTTTGACTTTAAGGTTATATTGATCTGCATTACAAGTTAGATCATATTTAAGAAAATAGGATTACTTTGGGTTGTAATACCCACATCACTCAATGATACAGACAAAAAGTAAATGTGCTCTTTGAAAGACACCATTTATCAGGGAGATGATTAGTCCTTCTTTATCCATTTCAAACAGAGCAAGTCCAAATATTTTCAGGAAACACAGCACGAGGCGGGTTAGGACAAAAAGATGTCTCCACCAAAATAAAAGCAACAGTTACCATGTRTTCTCAACTTTAGATGAATCTAAATGCAGCCTAAAAGGACACTCCACCCTCCATCCCATTTGATCAACATGGAGTCCAGCTAAACTCAACAAATGGGTAAAAAGTAATTGAAAAGTATCATATTCCTGTCTTCTTTCTAGCAGCCAGCAATGTTTAAACTATTTTTTWAAATTATTTCTTTCTTTTGTAGTTCTCTAACTGCCCCTCTTTCCTTTCCCATCAGTTGCTATGATTTATGTCCCTCAAAACAGATCCAGCATGTAACGAACTATTATGGTAACAATTTGAAAACATTACATCCAAGATCATTTTAATGATAAGACCTGTCTTCTCTTGTCGATATTAAAATGCATATAATGTATATGAATAAATGGAATCTTAACTGATTTAGATACTATATTCTTATTGATGTCAAAGGGGTCAGTGAACACATCTAACGTTTTAGCCAACCATGGATTGAMGATTACAGTTACATAAAAAGTAGACATGGAGCCTTTCTCCTGTAGCAAAATTCAGCTCARATTTGTACCAGGTAGGGTAACTTAAATAGTCCAGGCAAAATAAATCAGAGGTGCAACTCAAGTTCTTACTGGACAAATGCCCATTTCATCAAGAAAGTAATAAAGCATGGCACCCATGACAAACCCTGACGCTATTTGCTTGACACGGTGCCTGTTCAAGGCTTGTCCATGTGTTGCAGATTGAAAGCTGCAGGACACAACCAAGGTGACACCCCAGTCAGACAATCTACTGCCTGTCTTGGAGAGAAACAAGGTTTTACTGCAATCTAGGTCTTTTGCAATTGCTCCCTGGACTGCTGGCTAATGAGGTCAGACAGTACTGTCCATTCTAGACATATTCTTTCCAGGGTATCATCTCTCCAAGAGACATTCCATGAGGACATACCCTTAAATATGCCATCAAAGCAAATTATAATGATAGAATTTATTAACATTTTTTATGAGGCAAAAAGCATACTTCTAAGGAAACATGAAATAAAAATGAGACTAAATAGCAAATGAATTTTTGAAACTATGCAAGAGTTGTTTTTAATGCCACTGGAAAGCTTTTGTTACATGCAAGGATGAAAGCTGAGGTTAGGAGCTGCAGACACCCCTGACCAGAAGTGTTAACCAGACCTCCCTTTTCCAGCCACCAAAATCCCCCACACACAGAGTGACCACGTCTCTGCAGTCACATCTGTATGGGGGAACTGACTTTCCTTCTTTTTCTTTTACTTCCCTACCCCTTAACACATCCTTTCAAAAAAGGAAAGCTGAGACTGAGATCGTTTAAATCAATAAATGAACACCACAATTCCTCAAACTGCACAATGAGTGGAGGCCCTGAGGTGCTCAGGCATCTGAAATGCAATGTACACTCTGAAAAACAGGGGGCAGTGGGTTTGTGGCCAACACTGGCCAATTCCATACTTGAAATGAAGATATAGAGGCACAGCCTGCAGCAGCCCCCTCTTCACTGGGGGAGGTTAAAGGTGAAATCTGAAAGAAAAAAAAAATAACAAGGAGCAAGACAGTGGAGAAAGGACATGGGATTTGTAACACAAAAAAAATGAAAAATCAAAAATAAATGAGACATTAATATTTGACAGTATAGCGGTATAATGCGCAAAAGAGGTAACAAATAATTGCTCACCCTCTGTTCAGACACATCATGGCAATGGTCATGGGCTGTGCATTTCAATCCAGAACAGTGGTAYAGCTTCATGTGCATTTATTCCCTCTTATTGTAGTTGGCTTCRCTAATAAAACTGTTTTGATGACCTGATTCCAGATTCCTTTTGCAGGCCAAAAAAAAAAAAATCAGAAGCTCTACCAGATGTGTAGCAGATGTGCTCCATTAGTCATTATAAGTAAAAGGTGCAAATCAACAATTATTTTTCAGTCATCTCCAAATGTAGACACGATGGAAATGTTTGGTTCCAGTGACCACACTAACCATAGTGCAGAGTAAAAAAAAAAAAAAATCCCAAAACATACTCAATATAGATACAAAGCCTGAGCAAAAATCAGTTTAACAGATGCATTTATAAGGAGCCTAATTCCTTGCCAATGCAGAGTGTCTTGGAAAATCTTAGGTGAAATAGAGATTTCAACCTCTGTCAGAGAAAGGTGACATACTTTTGGACATTGTTCCTTGAGCATATGCCCGATGACAAAGCCATTTGAAACATGAGGMCTTATTTTCAAATTACATGTTTAATCTTCTTCCTCACAGAAGATTAAATTCTGATGYAAATGGAAGGGGATGGAGCCATCCCATCACTGCCTGATGTTCCCTGCTARAAGAGAATGGGAAGGGCATAATGCWAAAGAAGAAGCCAAGCATTTAAGGGAGAAGACATAAAAGCAAAACCCAGGGGTTGCAAAATCCACATGAACTAAACCCATGAYTCAAATTAGTATAATTGAAAACCATTATGTTCAGCTCTGTTCAAGTAAAAATTAACTTTATAGTGACTCTCATTATAAACTATTGCTTCATCAGGAAAATACATCATGGTTATATTTTATAATTTTTATCCTCTCTTCCATGTAGCTGCTAGAAGGCAGTTACAATGAAAACTGGATCTTTCCAAAGTTGTTAACAAGACACATTCCTTTTGGTTCATGGCTAGGACTATGAGAGTTTCTGTCTTATGTCACTATTTCTGACATGTGCTGGAGAGAGAACATCTTGGCTCGAAAAATACTGGACCATCATTTTATGGGAAGAGACTTTCTAGACCACAGAAGCAGTTAGATTTACTACTGACAACACAGAGGCAATGATAACCTATCCTTACATAGCCCAGAGTCTTACGTACTGTAAACTCAATTAGCAATTCTTTTATCTTCACCCAGAACAGATATATTGAAAATTGCAGATTGAGGGCTTTTCTCATAGAGCTCTGACCACAAGGATAAATACTGCCTTGCTTTAGCTGCATAATTTTTATCCCCCTCATTTTTCATCCAGTTCAAGTTGTTTGATTCTGGGAGTCCATATTCCAGGCAGGCAGAGCACTCATCTGTGAACACAGCGCAGGCAAACGTGCATTTGGCCGAGATGAAAGGCATCAGAGTTGCCCATAATTTTGCCACAAATAAACTCCTCCTTTGGTTTATGCTACATCATGCCCTTCCATGTGAATAGTTTTGATAAAGACCTGTTACTCCCTTTTCTTTCACTATACACAGTGTGGATACATTAGATAAACACTTTTATACGTTCCCGTCAAGGAGAAATATCCCACACAACGAAGCAGACCTTGTGAAATAACATTTCACTTATCTGTTATGTCTTTCTGAGCCTTTCCTAAGAACCATAATTCTCTAATCCCAGCATAGAGCTGCATATAGTCGTGCTCCAAGAAATTTCTGCTCTCAAAGACCAGAAAACAAATACAGACATACAGGTGAGGGAGGTTTCCACGGCAATATGTGCATTATTTTATAAATCCTTTTGCTTTACTTTACACCTAAAAGAGTTATTTTAATAACAGGCAACTTACAAGCAGACACAGAATTTGAAGAGGTCTTCAAAATACTTTGGAGAAATAGATCACATACTCTAAGCCAAAAGTATATATCATTTTTATCTATTAGGGTTTTTTACATTTTTACTGGGTCTCTGTGATTTACTAATATAAAATAAAACACAGAGCCATACTATATCTACAAAAACATGGCCAATATGAGAATAGAGAGAATAATAAAGTTTGAAACTACAGTGAATGCAGGAGATTTGAGTTAACATAGCACAACAACGAAGTTATTTTTTTCAAACATACTCCTATGCTTGCAATAAATATGGTAATCAAGTAAATGAAAAACCTTGTTGGACTTACTTCTGACCACAGTTGTCAATCATTTTTCAACAGCAAATATTTCAGTGGTTAAGACACTGATTATAACCTCTGCTAACGGAAAAGAACAGCCTGTTTTAGTGAAATAAAGTTGACATTTAATTTACTCTTGTAATTTAAGTTGTTCATTCATTGCTCTTGCATGTTGACAGATAAGATTCCTTTAATGTTCTTGAGCAAAACAATAAATACAGTGTAGTTAAATTTTAGATGTGAAAACATTATGCTTTGTCTTGACAGCACCACAGTTAGGCATAAAGTTATAATGTTCAAATAGTCTCTTCTGAGACTCCCTGTGTCATAAAACATGCAGTCTTCCAAAGTGTATATGCATCTGTCATTTGACTTTTCCTGAAATCAGAAATAGAAATTCAAGTCTGTAGGTAAAGAGTCAGGATAAGCATCCATCTTCCTCCTTCAGCTCCAACTCCATGCTATAAATAAACACAGATGTATCTGATAAAACGGGAAACTTTAACACAATTTCTGTGATGAGTACCCCGGCCCAAGCAGTGACTTTCTGTCAGCCACGCTCGCACCACCCCAGGCTGTCCCTGCTGGCACCAGGGGCCCTGCACAGGGGTGTTCAGGTGACCCAGAGGGTCCCACTGGGCTCCACACACCCCACTACAGCCAGAACACAATTCCTCACCAGCTCTGCCCCACGTTTCCCAGAGCAGAGCCTCAGATCTCTGGAYYMTTTWAACAATGGAATGGCAGAGCAGGAACAAGAAACAGCCCAAGCTGGTGCYTCTGAGGAACCACCCCAAAAARGGAACCCSAGGGTTTTCATCCCCTTGCAGTCTAAATCTCCATAATCTGGGATTGTCCTGCTCTGCTCCTGCCCTGGCTCTGGGTGTCCCTCACCCCGCTGTGCCCAGGTCCCTGTCCCCTTTGTCACCCAGAGGGTTGGCAGTCACAGTCACAGCCTGCAGCTGCCCCATCCACCTGCTCTGAACAGATTCCTCAGCAGCTCAAGGTAGACTGGGATTTTTTTGGGGGGGGGGCAGTTCTGTGGGGTTGTTGGTGGGGGATTTTTTGGTTCTTTTGAATAAAARTATCAGTCCAGTGAACTTGTTTCAAGAAAGCTAAATTCATTGTTCATAGGGCAACATCTCCTTTTGGCCCTACTGACACTGATGGCATTTCACCATTAGTGATCTGGGAGTTATTTCTCTGATCATGAAGAAACTGATCCATCCATCACACTTTGGATAAATGAAGTAGATCAACCTCAGTTCCAAAGCTTCATACACATATACATCTATTTTTTTGTGCATTAAAGACCTAAGATATCCATTGTTCCTTGTTTAGCCCAAGAGATTAAGATCTTCACATTTCATAATCATTGCAGTTAATCTCTCCCATTTCCTGCATTCTGAAACAGTAATTGTCTAATATCTACATTTGGCAGATTTGTCTTGAAATAAAATTGCATATTAAAAAAAGAACTTGTATGATGAGGATACATTCAGTGATGTGGAAGCTACAAAGAAAACCCCAGATGACTCAGACAATAAGATATAATATTAAATTTAGACCTTTCATCAAATGTTCTCAAATTCATACTAAGGTCTCTTTTCAGCTTGATACTTTTCTCTCATTTTAAATGTTAATGGATTATCAAAATCATCAAATTMCATCATACAATCGAGAATGTCTGCTTTTTTAACCACAGAAAATGAACTGCACAAGTTCTTTACAGACAGAACACTACATCAAATTGATCTGCAGAGCAGCAGCCACCCTCAGCAACCACTGCACAGGTACATATTAATTTTATGGTGCCTTATTAGGACCGATGTCTCAGCCTGTTCATGATGGCCCTATTGCTAAAGCCTCATGCTCTAAAAACTTTTGTGCTTACACAACTACACGTGTGCAGAGTTCCCAGCAAGGAGCTCAGAAAGGGATGCTCTCACTCACCCCAAGGTGCTCAAACCACCATCAACACCCAAAGGTGAAATCAAAGATGCAAGAGCTCACAGAACTCTAAGAAAGAATTTCTTCATTTAGGAATTGTACACTGCCTTTTGCTCTACAAACACTAGTCCAAAAGAGGTGCCATGGCARAAGGAAAGTGGCTCTCTGCTTTGAACACCATTTTTGAAAGAGAGCTTCCAGCTCAGTGCGAGCAGACTTGCACTTGGACAAAGTCATGAGAAGAAGGCACCAAAGGAGGAATGTGCAATGTGTCAAAGGAGCTTGTTCCATCTGAATTTAAGGGGAAAACAGACTAGGGATCCTAACCTTTCACAGGGAGGGGAAAAAAGAAAAAAAGTATTATTCTTTATGGTTCAGATGTTTTGTGTTTTTATGAGACCCCTGGGTTACAGAATCCATAGTGGCCATCAGGCAGTCATAGGAGCTTCTATGAAATTCCACAGATTAGCACATGGATCATGCATGTGAAAGGGAAACTGGGCCCATGCTGTGTGATAACATGGGCTGGTGAGCCACAATTTCAGAGCCAGGAACAGCCACAARCACCCTGAGCAGGGTGTTCTGTCAGTATTACTTGCCCTTGAGTTCTTCCTACCAAAACCCATTTCCCACTCCCAGCACATGAAAGCAACCAGATGCCCTGCAGCAAAATACTGCCTTCAGAAACTGTGTTTGTGTCTGAAGCCTGAACCTAACTCTTAATGATCCAGAGAGTCTGCAAAAATAAGAGGAAGAGCTCAAAAACAAATGAACTTTTTGTGTGCAGAAGTTAAATTGYTGGTTAGCTAAAAGAGAAAGGAGCCAACCAAGTCATCCTCAAAGCTGCTATAATTCACCTCCAACATCCAGAGGACACTACAAGGCAATTTCCTCCCTCTGTTTAACCAAGACTCCCCTAAAAGATAATGATATTGCAAGTTCAAGAGTCCTTAAACATATTTTGTTGCCACTAAAATATTACAGAGTAAGAGTTACTGCAAAAAAATATTAAGTTTTAAATTAGTGCCAAAGGAACTCGGAGTCTGAGCAGCAATTACTTATAGTGTAGTGTAGATCAAAAGAAATAGTAAACAAAGTACTTTTGAACAATAGAAGAAATCCTGTCTACTTCATCATAAACATTAAAYTTCTTAGTGAGAGGCAGTATGTCTCTCCCTGAAAGGGAAACTTTCCCACTCTGCTAGAGGAATATTAGGACATCAAGGAGGTTTTAGCAAATCTTGCTGGTTTCAACAGAAAAGAGGTAATAAATAAATAAATAACCCAAAGGGAATCTTCCCTGCTCAGAMTCTAAAGACCAGACCAAGAGGAAAGAACTAAGAAGAAACTTGAAGGGTAGGAAAAATGGCAGCTCTGCATCTCTACTCTGCATTTTTTTTCTACTAATTAATGCCATGTAAAAAGGCAAAATTTAAACTGAAAATATAGTCTGAGAAACACAATCTCTGTTCAGTAACATCTTCATTTTCATGATYAACATTTCCAGCACAGAACACAGACTSAAAAYACAAACTTTYTCATTTTGCCAAGCCCCATGTAAAYTGTAGCTGTTAACCCTTTTACTGCGAACCGTGACAGCCAGCAATGCAGAGCAGCAGCCATGCAACTCAGACATACTATCTGGAAAATATCTTTTCCTTCTTTTATCTGCTAAATCTCAATCTGAAAACACAGCAATTTCAATTAAAGTACAGTAAAAAACATATAAAATATAGGCTAATGCCTGAATTTGAAATGCAGTGTGTGCCCTAAGGCGCTGTATCATAATTCAGTTTGCTTCCATTTTGAGTGTGTGCTTACCAACAATAAAGGCAGGCTCTGCTTTGCTACACAGGTGGAACCCTTGCCTCTCYACTCTCTTTGATTTGATCTCTTCTACTTCAAAGCTGGCAGACTGCAAAACTTTTTTTGCAAAGTTTATGCAGACTTGAACTTCATTTGAGCGTGACCTTATAACTACAACAGCTCTGAGCCTCCTTGAGACATTGATCATGTCTACATCGATGTTTGTACAATACCCACTGTAACAGGGCATTGTCTAAGTCTGGGGACCCTGGGCAATATTGTAACATAAATATTAAATAATAATAAAGTTCTGTCAAGTCAGTGATCTGTGAACTAGAGCAGGTTCACGTGATCATATGTTATGGCTCAAAGGCAGCACTCAGCAGCCATTGTGCAAAATCTCTATGGTCTGAAAAGTGCTTAAACAATGATTTACACACAAGTCATAAAATTAATAGGAATTACATATATTCAAAACTAATACATACACCAAAATGTATATTTGTGCTATCGTTAAGAAACTTCAAGGGCTTGTTTTTCATTTTGTTCTTACTAAAACTATTTCCATTTCAAATTCAAAAAATGTTCAGAGATACATGTACTAATAAAATACAAATCAACAACAGGGTATCAAAGCATTGAAACAGATTTTGATAAAATTTGGAAATACACTCTGCATTAACAGACAAGCATAATTAGAAATCAGTTAAAGTAGTAAGAGAGTTCCACATAAAAGTTCCCAAAATAGGGCTAAAATTTATTTTCTATTTCATCCATTCCTGGTCAATAATTTCACAATTTTTGCCCATGCCATAAGAGCTGTGTGGCACATTGTCACTAATTCCTATCTGGGCAAAATGCAAGTTGAGCTGCCTTATTTGGAAAATTAGTTTGCTTAGAGAGGTAACAAATGACAAACGGAAGAAAGAAGAAAATTACAAAGTTGAATTAAAAAAAAAAAAAAAACGCTTGCTTGGGTAAAAAAAAAAAAAAAGGGGAAAAAAAAAAAAAAAAAATAAAAAAAAAAAAAAAACGCTTGCTTGGGTATCTCATTAATAACCGGGGGGAGAAAAATGAAATTATAAAATAAGGAAAAAACACTCAGAAGCACATGCAAAACACCAAGATGTAAAACAATACCTCAACACATATCTGTCCTTCATTTGACTATGATAAGTCTTGTATATTTAAATAGAAACAAGACCTACTACAAAGCAAGTGAAAAAATACTCACTAAAACAGCCAAATGTGCCATTACCCCTTTATWAGACTAAGCCAATTATGGTTATACCTGCTGTGTTTTTATTTTCATGTTACTTCAGTTAAGCACAGACAATTTGAATGGCTTTGGAACAGGAAGGCACATGCTTCACAGTAGATTAAAACATATCCCTGATAGAAATTCTAGGGGTATTTATCAGCAGAGAATAATACTCCCTATCTGCAAAAGGAAAACTATRCACAAAAAAGAAAAACAAAACCAAAAATCATTCTAAAAAGACTATATAGTTACCAAAGTGTTCTATATAACCTACTTAGAGGTATGCCTAGTTAGCAGTAAAAATAAAATTGACCTGTTTCCAACAGATACCTAACACAGATACAGGAGAAACACATGAAACCAGACAGTTAAAAAATCTTTTGTAACTAATGAAAAGAATAAATTAAGCTCTAATTAGCTGAAAATCTGAGCAGCTCACCTGAGAGAGTTAAAGRAGGCTAAAGGCAAATCTAGATTTTGCAATAGAAAGATGTTAAAGATCACATACTGGAAAGAGAGAAAAAAATCCAAATATTTTAGATTTTTTTTCTGGTGAGGTAAACAACAGCCTCTCTAAAACATGCTCTGAAGAACACTAAAAAAAGCAGTAGATTCTAAAAGTCTTATTTCAGATGAAGCAGTTTCTCTATTTCATATGTTTCTTTCTATCATCATTAGGTATCTTTTTATTTTTTCCTTATTGTTGAAAATAAAAAGTTACTTCTGCTGACATTAAAAGCTTGATTTTACAAACTATTTAATGCACTCTAAGGATACTGTTAAAAGACACTGGCATGTTGATGTGAGCCGTACAAAGGTCAGTGATTTGGAGGCTCTTTCAGACAATTTGCCAGGATTTTGGCATTTTGTAAGCACACATAGGACAGCTCTCCAGCAAGCTGACCTTGACAGTGAATTGGATAAATAAACCTTCAATTTACCCCCTCCAGCTCGATGCTAGCCCAGCTGATCCCTCTGGAGCCTTCACCTGTCCATATCGTTCAACTGCCTGCAACTTTCAACTGACGAACATCCACAGCTTTACAGGTTCTGTGACAAACACCATCTAACAGATAAGGCTTCTGAAAAGTCAAAGTCAATAGTGTTTCCATTGAAAATTTAATGCTGCTTCCATCTTTACCCATCATTCTTCCTACTGTTGCATGTATCCCAGGAGGCACTTCAAGCAAAAGCACTACTCCATAACAGGTAATGACGTGGCATTTAATGATACTGTCCAAAGTGATCCAAGCCCATGGAAAGTAATGTGCACTCATGTACCAGATAAGCACAGCTGAATGTACTAGAACAGCAGTATCTCTCACTGCACTGTCACTAGATACAATGTGACATATGCTCTGCCATTGTACCTGGCTTTTCCTTTTACTTCACCATCAGAGGAAAAGAGCATTTTCAGATACAGAGCACCAAAGTGTTAAGGGAATTCAGTAAAAGGTAGGATGGCAACATATCCGTAATTAAGTATTCACAGCCTCTTTAATACTTCAGTGCTCTTGGATTCGCTACTAAAATCTGTGAATTATACCTCATTGAAGAATGTCCTTAATCGACTCTGACATGTTTTATTGGAGGCAGAAAAAATGTTTCAGTATGATAGATAAGGTTAAAAATGTTACTACTCTGATCATTTACTCTAGTGCCTTGCAAAAAACTCCAAAGCCAAAAACCATTTACATCATTCATCTGATGCGATGGAGGGAAAAAAAGCATTATCTGACAGCCCATTTTAGCTGATGGGACAAAGTGCACATTTTCAATTTTCTGACAAAGTTATGTTGTTTATGTAGATAAGAAAAAGAAGAAGAAAAAAAAAAGAAACACAACTGTAACATTTCTACCGCRTGCCATAAGGATCTGAAACTCGAGTTAAACAGCAAAGCGCCTCGAGACCATGCAGAGCATAGCATGACAAACAAAAATCATTTTTATGGTTTCAAACCAAATAACACATTACATGTTTCCTACTCTAATAGCAGCCCCCGAACGCTGCAGCAGAGCTCAGTGTGACATCGCCATGCGCTCCTCTCACTGCCGTGGGACCGCCAGGTACYTCAATAAAAGCTACTCAAATATTTTTAAGTAAACATTTTAGCTCAGCTTTTCTTGTATTAATTTTGATACTCTCCAGATTTCAGAGGCTTCTGCTTACACTGCTCRCTGCAAAAGGGATGAACAGGAATCTCATACATATTCAATTTCTGTTATTGGTTTTATTAGAGTGATCCATGGCTACGTGGGAAAGTTAGCAAAGAGTTGTTTAAACTCACCAYCAGAGACTTCTCTGTGGAAGGACATGACACTGGGAAAAAGCTATGAAATTGTATTCCTCAGGACAGGGCATGTTAAGTTTTCACACAAACAACCTTTGAATTCAAAACTGACATGGATAGACTATAAAAGAGATTGTATGGTTTAAGAGTCCCCTTCTTGCTTTTTCACCACCAAAAAATGCATCTTCCCTTTGSTCATGCCAATAAAGCAAAATTACTAGAAGTATTTTTACTTACTGAGTAACTGACAAAATTATAATTTCAGCACAAATTAGGGAGAAACAGTGTTTACCACAAGAGTAAAGTAATCCCATTCCAGTTCATTTTACTACTGACACACCTAAAGGTAAGCACACGTTTACAGAACTGGCTCAATTATCTGAGCCTTTGTGGCACTCACCTAAATTACTGAGACATCTCTATGAGCTGCACCATTACCCATTAGAACCCAAAATGAAAACTTTCAAATAAYTGGCTAAAACTCTAATTCTACAGCACAGACAAGGCTTTAAATTAGTACCAGATGCTAGATTTTATTCTTTAAACAACAGTTCTAAGGACAGAGAAAGATCCATCTTCCAAGCCTACTTCTGCCTGCAGACAATATGACCCATCTTAATGAGGCTGCTGAATGCTTTATGAGCAATTTCATCCACTAGTTACTATATTCTGGCACCAAAATTGAAATATTCATTTTAAATCTTGCCATTAGGACAGTACTGCACTCTGCCAAATTTCCAATGCCAATTCTTACGTTCAATTGTGATTGAGTGTTCCTCCAGAACCAAACAGATAACAGCAAGGGCTGCCTACGCATCCTGTGTCATATCCAGCTCATTAAGCATCCCGTTCCCAGAGACACTGATGGGGAAAGAGGCACTGGGAAAAGAGTTTGCCATGACCCAGCTCTACCCGTGCTACCTGCTGCTATCAGMCATCTATATCTCTTCTCAGGTTTTTAATCAGAAAAATCCTACTGAACGGAATGGTCCCACCTCTGAAAGGCAGAGAGGGGCATAGGAGACAAGGACAGTGGAGAATTCAGGGTTTATTTCAAAACTTTGAGGAAAAACATAGCCACATTCTCAGTAAAATATAAAAAATATGTGGTATAGGTACATTTGCATGTCACATTAGTGTCTGTCAGCCACAAATCTGTTTTACTGTAATACCCTGCACAGGTCTGTAATGAGGGAAAATMATCAAAAAAGGCCATTTTTGAAAAACTACAATTTTAAAAGCACACATGAATTTGAGGAATATGAAAAAAAAGCTTTCCTACTTTTTTTCTTACAGTGTGTGCTTTAGCAGACCAGTTGTCACCCATGATAATGAAGTCCCTCTTCTTCTGCACAGACATTTTCAGTGCTGAGACTGTGGCCATGGGAGACACCAGGAACCACAGCCAGCCAAGATCTCCAAATTAACTGGAGAGCAAACCAAGAGGGTTTTTATCTCCTCTTCTCCGGACAAAAAAGAACTGACTCATAAGTAAGTTGATCCTTAATACAAAACTAAAATTATTACTCAACAGTAAAAAATATAAAATTTTAAAAAATAGATTTTTTTTTTTTTTTAAATTGAAGAACATGGAGTCTGAGAGTCAGAATTCATGATCTGGAGCTACCTAGCAAATCTTATGAAAACATACCATAAAGTTACAATTAACCCCAGAATATTTGACTTGAAACTTTCATATTCTTGATGAATGAACTTTTGCATATCAAATTTTTCACCACAGGAATTAATATATCATCTCATTCCATATATCACTGCCATGCATGCAGAAGATCACTCTTCTATGCCTCAGTTTTTTGACTTCTGCTTCCTTTGCCTTTGAAATTATTTATTACATTGTTTTTGCTGCATAATAATTGCTTTTCTTTTATACATTGTAGGGCTCAGGAGGAAGAAACTAGGAGGGAAGGAAAGAAAGAAAACGTACTTGTTATTAATTTTCAGACTGCTTTTTTTATTTATTTTAAAGTAAGATGTTTTGTTTCCCAGGCAGTGTGCATGCCTCGCTCTATGAAGTGCGAGGTGCAATTGCTGCCCTAGCTCTGTGTGTGGCTGTGGCCTTAGAAGTCAGGGATAAAAGAAACAAAACATTTTTTTTTTAGTTCCGAAGTGAAAAATCCATTTGATTTCTTTTTGTTTATTGCTGCATTACTTAGGTAATTGCTTGAGTTGAGTCAGACTGACGGCAGGGCTCTGGACCCTCTGACTCCAATCCTTTTGCTTTATTTATTAGTCTCACTTATTAAAAGAATGTCTTGGCTTATATGATGGGTACTGTTCAAGCWGAAGTTAAATCACTTATATTTGCAATCTAAGTCACTGACTCACAAGGGCTGAGTATTCCCTGTTAAGTATTCACAAAAATGCTCTAAACCACGAAAATTGTAAGCTGAGCCTTAAAAAAGTGAGATCATTCAAAAAGGGCTGTGAAGATTTGCAAAACATTGAAGGGAACCAGGCCATGGTAACTTGCACACAAAAGTCATTCCCCACACAAAAAAAGGTAGCATCAACAGATATAAACCCTGGCCATGCTCGAGCAGCTCACATCCAATATGATCTAATTTTTCAGGGAAACCTAAGCAAAATTGAGCTCCTTTGCCTCTCAGAATGATCCAATGACCTGGTTTTCCATCAGCACTGTTTTTTCAGTATTTTCTAACATTAATAGCTATCAAGTTCCTGAGGTCTTCTACTACTGGTGATTCTGTGCAAAAGCAGAGATATTCCAGCTCCTGCTGCCTGAAATAGTGCTGATGTCTTCTTCTAAAATTCAGGCTGGCTAACAATGGAATCTTACATGGAAATATTAAATTACAAGATAAGTTACAAAAGGAAAGGACTCCAGCCATTTTTTACATTTTCATTGATGTTTTAACCTGATGGCCCAGGATAAAACTACACACAGAGAGAATTTGAGAAATTCATGTGTCCAAACCTTTAACCTTATCATAAAATTTTCCATTCTTTTCATCACTAATATTCAACATATTTGTTTTAATAAGCTATTCACGTCCCCTGCATCTTCAGAGACAGATGGAAGTTTTGGTTAGAGCTATGGACTGAAAGACAARATTTCTGGTTGATGTTCCTTTCTGTCWTTTCCAGATTTCTAGGAATTTCTTYCTCGCTCAGATTTTTCCYACTTTTAGTGTTGGTTTCCCTTTCAGTCCTGTCCTGCAGCCGAGTCACATGTGTCCCCGGCACAAAGTGAGGTGCATTCCTGCAGGCCATTAGGGATATTCTCAGTGCTGGTTTTTTCCAGCCTATTAGTTTTAGTGCTAGTGCTGTCCTGCTTGCCTTCAGCAATGCACTGTTTTGGTGTGTGACTTCTGTATTTGCTTGAGGCCACGGCAGGATCAGTGTTCTGTGTCGTTTCCATTTTGTCTCAGGCAGCCCTTGCACTCACTTGGAATAAGTGTGGTCTTTTGCCACTAAAAATCAAGAATGTTAGTCCATAATATGTGGAAAACATCATCCACCTTCAGGTTTTAAGTCAGTAAATTAAATGTTTATTGAGAAAGCATGAAAGGAAGTGAGAGAGGGAATGAACAGTTTTGTGAGCTGTTATTAAACAGTGGTGTAGTTAATCAAGGTAAATTCATCCAGGTTAGAACTTCTCTGTTATTTTTGGATTTACTCACCAGGCTGCCAGGAGACCATCCCAGAAATTCTTCTACAACTCTTCAGCTTCATTATGGAAGTGTTCARTGTTATCACACTCTTCATTTCACTTCTGTTCTTTTCTAATGACCACCAAGCTTCTCTCATAAAGCAAATCTCTCAACTTACCCTTGCAAACTTCACAGCACCAATATCCTTCCTTCTCATCTATTAATTCTCCTGAGATGCTCATTTCCACTTGCACTGAGCAGCATAACATTTTCTAGTCTGCTCCTAGCCCCAACCCAGATTATTTCCTCAATACCACTAACTCTTCATCAGGTTCTTTTTCTCTTTTGGTTTCTCCTGCTGTCATTTCACCCTTGATTGCCTTCTCTCGAACATTTCATATACCAAATATTCTTCTGCTGTATTTCACTTGACTTCCTACATTTTAGGATAACCAGAAAGGGGCATCAGCAGCTCACTGTCCACCCAGCCTGTCTTTTACCCTGAGTAATTTCAGATATAATTACCTACATTATCCATAATCCTTTCAAAGGCCTCCAGCCTTTAAGAATGACCTATAGCACATGGTCACCTGCCAACCTGGACTCAATGACATAAAAGAAATGGACAAAACTGGTTCAATTACATCACCAAAGGAGTTCTCTGTCTTTCTCAAAATACCGTTGTGCAGCTCACTGGCCTTAGAAGTATATTGAAAATTTCTGAGTGCTTTCCCTTTGAATTCCAATTACCATAATTTCATCTCATAATTAATAAAGTAAAAGTAGAAGCAGTAGTGTGTCTGATTTACATAATTAGTATAAAACCCATGCATTGTTCAAACAAAATGCTGCCACCAAATTTTGAAACTTGATAGCATAAACCTAAGGCCCTTAATCTATAATTAAATTTCAGATCGCTTGATCTTAAGGATGTGGAATATTTTCATTACAGGTGGAAAATTTATGTGGACAACAAACCTGTTACATTACTGAGACTAGAAACTACACTACTGAAATAGAAACAAAATGTTCCTTACCCAAGTGTAACAATTTCCATTGGAAATGCACATTCAGAGCAGTAAATCCTCCCGTACCATGTCCACTCCAAAAGAGAAGGCTTTGGAAAAGGGCTTCACAGGGATTTCCTGCAAAAGAAAACAGGAAAAATA
>NW_026623683.1:441561-481683 GCF_030028575.1 Malurus melanocephalus | reverse complement strand
AAAAAAAAAAAAGCACACTCTTGCAAAACTGTAAAAGCAATTCTGACCATCTGGTAAGTGGAAAGCATCCCAGGATAGCCAGGTGTGCAAAAAAGTTTAATTTGTGAAGAAATAAAATCTCTCCAAATAAGCCATTAAAAGGACATGGCTAAAGCTTTGTGGCCATCGTGGTATGAGTGAAAACGGATCTGAAATCACTCCTCCTGTCTGTTTAAACCTACCTACAGTTATAATGTGCTTTTCAGAGGTGAATAAGACATTACTGCTGAAGAGGTTGGGGGTATTGGTTGCACCCTGCAGGATTTTCACTGGAGGGACATATGACAGTTTTACAAACCCAAAAACGCAAAGGTACATCAATAAGGAAAAAAAAAATAATTTCCATTTACAAAACATTAGTTGAAACCACTAGTCATTATTGCATCCAAAATATTTTGTTTATATTAAATAGAAATTTTAAAATTGAGTCATTTGCTGCTAATTTTCTCCCCAGTGACAGCACCCAAATTCCTCTTGCAAATTACATATGCCAAGTTGCCACAGAATTTTTATTATTTTAATGTTACAATAACAAAGATGATAGTTATCCTAGCAGAAAGATAAAGAGATTACTGAATTCTGAACCTGAGATGGAAACAAATTTCTTACTTTAAATTGTGTCAGCCTCTCTCYACAGAAAGAGTGATTATAATCTGCAAGGGAGGGGGGCAGTAAAGCCCTCCAGAAGCAAGCCTTTCATAACTTCACCATTTTTCACAGGCAAGTATAATTACAGTTTTGCATAACCATCTAATGAGAGGAAGTCCTTTCTTGCAGTGTTAATAAAGGACCTTGCATAACATGTTAACAAAGCAATGGCACTCTATGTAGGTAATGTCATTGTGTAATTAGCATGCTCATAAGATGACTTAAGATTACAGTTTATCTGAATCTAATAACTGCCTATCAGCTGCTTTACCATTCTGTCTTTTTCAATATATCTTTCCTCATGAATGGTTTGGGTATCCACCCGCTCAGTGCAGAAGCACAGAGGGAATAAAACAAGCCAGTAACAAAACAGAAACAAAAAAATTTGAGTTGGAGAGCAATGAAATGAATAAGCATGAAAAAAACCCCAGCTTTTTCACATACCTAGACATGTATTTTAGTATATGGTATCACAAATATCAGTGTTTGCTATTCATTTCTAGGTGGAGAACATTTGAAATTATATGAGAAAGGCAAATGGAAATTACACCGGTCACTTAATACATGACATAAAAGCAGAGTTTGGGAAGAACTGGGCAGTTCTCTAAGCCATTTAACAGGATGCATTCAAGGACACTACCCTTGACTGGAAACACTCAAATTTATCAGTATTTTTCAGTAGCCAGCATCAAATCCAGGCTTCTTCTCCTCTCTTGTACCCACAGGCTCAGAGACAGAGCAGAACAGAATTCATGAGAATCTGGCAGTACAGCTGGACTAGAATCACCTTTCCAGTTTCCAGTTCTGCARCTTGGGCCTCAGAAATGGTAATCAAGAATTAACCATGAGAAGTGCAAGATCTCAGCCTGGAAAGATGTGACATKGCTTCATAGATCCCCATCGAGAAAATCCCTTTTTCTCTATCAGACTCAAGAAAAAAGCCAAGTGAATGAAAAAAGTAGAGGGTGACAGATAGAGGGCAAGTTTTGGCTTGGCATKTTATTTATGATGTACATTTCAGAGCTGGAAGGAAGATAAAGTCACAATTTTGGGGAGCACAAATGTTCCAGCCCCAGAGTTAACAGAACAGCGAGGATCTCGATGAAGAAATTCAGCCAAGAGCACTATCTATCTCCCAACTCAAAAAGCATCACAAAAGAATAACGAATTACATGTAAAATTTTTCCTTAAAAAAAAAAAAAAATCATCTCCCTGAAGTAGAAACTGTTAAACAAATTAAGACATTTCCAAGTATTTGCTAACCTACTTACAGGCATCATTGCTCCCTTGGGCCTTTGTAGCCTTACACCTTCCTTAACGGACTAGCTGAATAGGTAAATGGGTTATATCAGGCCAGGAAATCAATGTGTATACTGTGTTCTCAGCCCCAGATGAGCTTGTCGAAGCCATTTTATTATAGCTGGAGGAGCTGTATTGATCTGGCCGTTAACTACTCGGAGGTGGCGAGCAATCCGATGAAGATGCGTCCCGCCGTCCATCCAAATGCTTTCTCCCCTCAATAGTCCTAACAGAGTTAAGTGTTTGCAGATTGAATTAATTTAATGTTTGCTTAATCAAAACTGACTATGCTGGAGCCCAAATTCTATTAATTACTAAAGGAATCACGCTAATGCCGTAACATGACATTAGGCTGAAGAGGGCCTTATTTTCCTATGACAAGAGGGGARAAGGGTCACAGGGAGAATGGGGGGATAAGTCAGGAGTTATTTCATTAAAATATCCATTTTTGTTTTATTTCACATTCTCCAAAGTCTGCAAGACTTACCTGCTTTTTTCTGAAATAGGGTTATTGTCAGCCAGCAAAATTTCCTTTTAGTGAACTGACGGGCACAGCAAGTCAACTTTATACTTGATAATGAGGAAGAAAGAAGTTGCAACATCACCCAGATTTATTTATGCAACAAATGTCTTCTCTTGAATAAAACCAGATGCAGCTTCTCTAATTTCTCATTTCTGTTTAGTCCTAAGGTTAATATAATGGTTTTCTTAAAGACAATCAGACGTAATTTCTTCTTCATTGTCTAATGAGAAAAGAAACYTTCCCAGATTTTCCCCATACAACAGCAATGGACCACATGTAAATAGAGATAGTAAAGTAAAACAAGTACTGTTTGACACCAATATAGCTAAAAGRTTTTCAACAATATTATCTAGGCATYAACCAAYGCAYTTGCTGGGTTCAAATGTTCAYGGAACATTTACTAGAGAAGCACAGGTTAGGTTTCCAGATAACTTTTCTCTAGAAAAAACTTAAAAACAAGGACAAGTGCATAGAGTGTTATTTTATCAGGTGATCCTGATTTCAAAATCACATGGAGTATTATGCAGAGGGAAGATCTTTAGGCCCCTTTAGTTGGGGTCTTTTTTTTCCTTTTTTCCCCCAAAAGTAATTTCATGTAGCACTTCATGGTGCTCCATATTCTCAAGTTAATTTTGGTGTTAAATTATCTGTCTTCATTTGCAATACTAGGTGAATTTGCTATCTTTTCTATTTCTATATAGTCTATGCTTGGAAAGAGTAAGTTTTCATGGGACCAAAACAACACTGATTTGATAAATACAGCTGTAAGCTTACCAAGCACACACTGAGTGTTAAATTGCAAACAGTAGCCAACTGCACAGATTAGCTACATCTGAAACATCTCTCCTGGAACAATGATTTTATTTCATACACAAGAACTGAGCACTGTCTGTGCTGTTTTCTTACACCCCAATTTATCATTTCAGTTATGCTATAAAATACATTCCTGATTGCTACCTTTGTTATTTGAAAAGTTTAGATTTTTGTCTCATGGAGAGACATCACAGCAAACTAATTATAAGAAAAAAATCTTCTGTCTGCCTCTCATGGTCTTCACTGTCATTATTTTAACTTAATGTCAGTTAAGTTGACTTCAAAAGTTTTTAAACTATATTTCATTCTTAGCAGAGAAGTTTTGGGCAACCATATCAATCCAATGAATTTATTCCATTATAARATAGAAATATTACTCCAAGAAACATTGTTCAGTAAGAAGAAAAAGACCCCASTACCTGTCCTGCAAAGCCACAGCAGATCCCAGAGAACAATCAGAAGGTAAAGATAAAACAGAAATGAAATGTGCAGACTCGGGAAGACAACATCCATTTTCAAGTTCAAGAAGGGTGACAAACTGCATTTTGTGAATTTAGAAATTAGTTTTTCCTTTCTGTTAAAAGTCTTTGTGATGACRTCGGAAAGAGTTTTGCTGAAAAGGTTTTGGCACAGTCATTACCACGGTGGTTTACAGTAATTGAACTACAGATTCAAAACTACCTGGGTGTTAAACACTGGGTAAAACATTCTGAAAGCCAAACTTACACATAAAGGGGCTCAGCTTGGAGTCATAATTTAAAAGGATGCCTTTGGAGCTGCTGAACTTCCTTCTTTCTTAAAGAAGGAATCCAATCTTTCTTAAATTTTTCTGCTTCACAAAATGTAAAACATAGCCACAGACTATTTAAAATAAATAACAAAAAAACCGCAAGAACAAACAATCTGCAACATAAGACTGTGTCATCTGAGAGAAAAGGGGAGAATTCATTTTCTGAATCATGTAGATATAAAACATGATTTCTTCCCTCATATTTTGCCTATTACCAGGATTACTGATGAGGACAGTCCTTCAAGAGAAGGATCTTTTTCAACTTAAATACTATTACCTTATCAAATATCATAAATGAGTTTGAGGAGAAGAAAGCAAAGCCTGTGGTTGTTACAAGAATTATAACTGATGAGTGAAGGTGCTAAAAATGTTAAGATACATTCCCTGGCTACTGTAAGCATTCATATTGTAGTTAACTTTCAGCTCATATATTTATTYAATGCAAGCCAAAATTCTCATCTTGCTTCTCAGCTAAGAATATTCCTTTTGCTAAATGATCATTTTCCATTGAAGTGTAATGTTTRAAATCTGCATTTCATGTCAGAGGTGGCTGATCTACAGGGGGAGCAGTGAAACCCAGTATAATGAAATATTGTTTTTCACAAGCCCTACCTTTGCACAGCATCAAGATCATTCTGGGTTAAAACACCAATAAAATGAAAAATTCTCATTACAATTGATTCAAACATGTCAAAAAGCATTTTACTTTAATCAAACTACCCTGCCCTTCACTTTTCTAACATTTCTAAAACATAAATTATATCTCACATTACAGAAAAGAAACAAAACTGGCTGCTTTAAACCGTAATCATTGCAAATTACAGCATTGACACCTCTGAATTAAAATTGCAGGAGAATTCACATTTAGGTTGTTTGAACCACTATCTACAGTCATTTGACATATTATAGGATCAGAATAATTTTAAGACGAATATAATATTCTTCCCCATGTATTTCATTAGTGAGGATCATTTGGATAAAAACAGAGCTCTATTTTTGAAGTCCACTGACTTGCCAGAGATAACTGCTAAGAGTTCAGTGTTTGTGGTATAACAAGCTCTGAATGACAGTGTTCTCTCCTATTTCTCAAGAGTACAGCTTTGTCATCTACCACTGTGATCCCAACAAAGAAAAATCCAGATGTCTGCAAATTAAAGGAGAGCTGGATGACATTCGCTGTTAATGCTCAGCATACATAAATCATTGTAATAAGAGAAGATTGTTATATTAACCTTTGTCACGCAATTTTCTTTTTCTCTGTTAAGAAATAGGAAAAACAACAAATTAGGTGGCACAATAATTCTATTTTGAAGCAGAATTGTGCAGAGAACTTTTATCCCCTTGCCAGTCACATGATTCCCACTTACCTGGAATTTTATATGTGCCATATAAGAAGTTAATAGTATGTACACATACTTCACTTCAATTGATATATTGATAGAAGGATGGAAAGCATCTTACAAATAAATCATAATTTTAAAGGAATAGATACAGGAAGACAGGAAGCTGTGAAATTTAACCTTTGCCCTACCAAAAATCCATCTTATGGCCWCTGAAATGCTTTAGTTCCCTCTGTCACTTGTCATACGTGGGAAAAGGGACATTAAAAATTCCATGTATTAAAAATGAATATGCAATATCTGTGTCTGTGCACCACCCCAGCTGCTGCCATGTACAAATGCAAGAATATTTTCACACAAGGGAGCTGGTAGGGTTGGAACCTCCACCTCAGTGGAATCCCAGGAAAGAGTTAATGTGTTCCATTGAACAGACCCAGTAATGTTTTAGGTCTCTGGTGTAYAGAGAGCATGTATGCAGAGTGTATCAGATTCATACTGAAAACTTAGGCTCAGAGAGCTGCCATTCTTCCAATGTGTTTTGTTTTGGAAAGTTCCAATGGCAAAGAAATAACCAGTGATCTAACCAAATAAAYAGATAAATAAATAGGTGTTCAAGTGAGCTGCCCTAACGTAGGAACACGGAGTCATGTGAACCTTCCTGTCATCCACCCTGGCTCCTGCTGTGGTTCCAAAGGAAAATGGTCTCACGCAGGTCCTGAGTTCCATCTGCCCAGTTCCCCACAATATTTATGTGTTCACACACACAGATGTGGAGAGATGGGGAGCATACAAACTGCTCTGCTGCAATTTTCACCACTACCTCACAAACTCTCCTTTTCAAGAGCATAATACAGATGTGCTGGGGAAATAGAAAAGCTGAGGATTACGCTTTCCAACCTTAAAAAAAGACAATCAAATGGCTTCAAAGTAAGATTCAAATTCTTTTTGACCATTTCTGCAGTAGGCAAGAGGATAATTAGAATACTTGTGTGCAATAAAACAGGAAAATGTAATCAATTGGAATTATTTTTGCATCATTTTAGTCTGCCCATATTTCACAAAGTACTTGAAAGTGAAAATAAATATTTTWAAAAATTATTCAATAAATATTTTAAAATAATATTTAAAAATATAACCTAATCCTCACAGCATARTACAGGTAGACAAAGCTAATGTATTATCAACCTAAATTTTTTGTCTAAAAAAATTGACAAACAAACAAAAAAGAGACTGTAGGATCACACAACCAAAACCCCAAACTCCATAGCCCTTGACTGCAGCCACACTCCTTAGTTTACTACAAGGCACAGACMAGAGGAAGCCAATAGAACTGCAGTAGTTTGAGTTTTTAATTCAAAGTAATTATAATTTACATATCTGATCYTACCATTTTAGTTCAGACACTTAAAACTGCCCATCCTGTCAGTTTTCAGTACACACATTTGTGCACAGATCCCTACAGGATCAGTAAAGGAGAAACATCCTTGCATCATTTACTATGACATTCTCTTGAAAAACAAAACTTCTCCTTTTTTTTCCTGTGCTGCATATTAATTTATAGCAGTGAGACAACAGTATCAGCTGTCCATTTAAGTTATTTTAGGTTAGTTTACAGCCTGGTCCTTGAAACTCTATCTTTTAAATATCTCAAACATGTATATACTGTGTTCTGAAGAGCTTTCATGGAGAATGTTTATTAGTCACTTTGATCTAATTCATCACAAAAGAAACCGTCTTAAAGTACATAATGTTCTCCTAAGTGACACATGCTGAAGCTGTTAGCCTTCTTTTAACCCGTGCTTTCAAGGATCTGAACCCAGCCTTACGTCCTCTAAAACTTAATTAAAAGAATGCTGTCAATATCAATGTCAAAGTAACTTGTCACCCTATGAATGAGAGCCTCAGTCGATTTTTCAAACCGTGCCAAACTTTGGAAGGGCTCTTTCACTTTATAAATCAACTAGCAGCTTGGAATATCCTGGCAGCACCTTCAAGGAACGAATCAAAATGACAGGAAAAGAGGGGATAACAATCAAAGCTTGACTGAATACAGGTGTTTGAGTTTACAGACGAACCACAAATGCCTGGATCTTTGACAGCTGTTGATGTTATCAGTTATGTGCAGCTATTATTGGCTCCGGTCTTAGGGGCTGCAAGGCCTTTCCCTCAGCAACATCGCTGTGCCTGATAACATTTGGCTGAACTTTCAGATCTTAACCTCCCTTCTGATTTTTTGCAGTCAAACCCGCCTAAACTGATCAGAGGAAGAGACACGCAGTGGGAAGACAAGTAAAATATTATTGACTGGACTGTTTCATGTCTATTAGGAAGAAAGAGCAAGGGAGGGGAGAGCTTTCCAACTTGACAGGCTTCAAGATAATCAGGGAAGGAATCAAGGCAACACAGTAACCCTTAGAAAAGTAAGAAAGCAATGGCTCATGAGAGGTCATTGTTCTGTACAAGGAACAAACACGGGGTGATGTTTTATTAGGCTCCAATTTGAGTTCCCCCATTTTAGTACTTGCATTTTTTAGTGCTGCCACTTCACAGGCCCAGAGCGATTTTACAGCACACAATACAGTATTATCACCACTTAAGTATTCAGCTTTACTTAAAGCTGAGTAAATTGTTGAAATTCTCATCAGATCAAACTGTGCTCCTGAGCATTTTCAAAAAGAGTCAAGTTTTTAAGCAGTTTTGGTGTTTTTTTGTTTTTGTGGGTTTTTTTTGTTTTTTTTTTTTTTTAATTTTTTAATTCTGATTCAGCATTTGTTGTCAGTGTTTTCCTGGGCAAACTTTCCCCTGTTCCACTAGGACAAGACAGACAAAAGCAAACCTCAGTAAACAGTGTATTTGTGAGGTTGTTTCACTGGCAATGGCAATTTTTCTGTCAGTGCCATGCAGAGATAGATGGACTACCCAAAATTCTCTGTGTTCCTCCCAAATAAACACCAGGAAGTTCTCTACACACCCATACATGTGCAAATCATCCAGCATCAATCTGATGACGAGATCAAGCCCATCATTTTAAGATCAGTAAATTACTAGGGCAAATAAATTAGCAATGTAACTCATGGGGCCCTCTGATCCCTTCCAGGGACACAAAAGCAGCCCCAGAAACTTTCACATCATCACACAAAATCATGGTTTGGACCCAATATCCCAAAATATCTCATTCCTCAGTGGCAGCACTTGGGTGTTTATATTGCTCATGAGCAGAATCATCTCATTTGTGCCTTTTCCTATGCCCTCATCCTTTCTGAATTCCAGGTGGGTACCACTCATGGCACACTGGCTTGGGGTTATTTTCAGGACTTTCACATTAAGTCTCTCTCAATAAGTAATCCAGCTTTCTAACAGAAAAAAAAATCTGATTTGTAATTGTGCAATATGCTTACTTTTTGCCAAAAGCATGGTAAATCCCACAGGAAAACCCTGCTGAACACAGTATGTGTTGTTGTCATGCCACATCACACAGCAGAGATCATTAAGTGACATCCATATGACAGTATCAATAATAATTAAACAGTTGTGAGGAAAAGACATAATTGAAGAAAGTATTGCAAAAATACAAAAGCACTTGAGAATCATGCTGCGTGACTGTTGATATTTTCAGAAACAAAACCCTTTTGATTAGTAGCTTTTGAAACAAAGCAGTGCTGTTACACACGAGTTTCATCCCCAAATACAAGCTCAGAGTGTAGACTGCATCCACAGATCAGCTACACAGAAATCAGCAGAGGCACCACGACCTGGATTAAAAGACTGACGTTATACTTTTTTTATTAATAAAAATCAAGAAATAATAAGCCCAGTTTACCTTTCTAAAGTAATTTGAGAACTTAAATATTATTCTAGTTTAAGTTTATAATTCTATTTTTAAAAACCGTGTTCAGCCATAAAGATGTCACCATTTGAACCATCAAGTAAAGGTCACATCGGCATTCAGGATACAACTTAACTATTCTTTTTCATGCTTTGACTCTGAATCTTTGCATCTGCACTTACTTGGAGGTAACTGCTAGAATCATAATCATATATTTAAATTAGTCACTAGGAAAAAATTAGAATGTTTTGGAAGAAAATTAGAACTGAATGTTTCAAGAATTCATAATATTCCTCAGACCTCTTTTTTTTAATATATCCTCCTTATAATGCCTACATTGAGAAAGGACCATTCCTCAGGAAGACATATTAATAAATGCTATAAGCATTCAGTCAGAAAGCAAATTGGGATGAGTGACAAATCACACTAATTAATTACTGAATTGTGAATACCAGAAAAAAAAGTCACAAAAAAGCCACTCATGTAAATACTCACCATAGAACTTAGAACTATCCTAATTAATGCAATTAGCCCATGCATTCATGAAGGGATTACTGAAAATGCAAAAGGGAATAAAAGAGAATGCTTTCACATATCTCTATATATATATCTAAGAATATAGTCCCTATAGTAACCACAATACAATATTCTTAGAAAAAAACTTCAAAGGTCAGTAAAGCCAAGGAATTTATGGCAAACAACATCATAAATTTGCCCCAATTCCATACCCCTGTAACACAGGAATTGAGACAGAACCCTTCACCCACTTTTGTGGCCTTCCCAGCTGCTGAAATGACCTGGCCCCCGGATTTTYCCATTTACAGAGCAGATGCAGCAGCCCTTTGCAGGTCCTGCACCAGCAGCACAACACAACGTGCTGCTCAGGACATTGGCTGCTCCCAAACYCCATCTGCAYCAGGATCCCACAGCAGCACCTCCTSMAACCCTTACCACACCCAAACAGAGCACAAGGATGGGGCAGCCAACTTTAATGAGGGATGGTTTTGTCAAAAAGTAAAAGCATATGGCACACAGTCAAATTCAGKGTATTCTTTCATCACTTTTGGTACCTTCGTTTTAGCATTTGAAGATTTTAGATTACAGTCAGCTAGGAAACATAGAATTTGGGAAAGGAGTTCTATCTTAGAAAATAGAAATTATAACACTTATCCATGGTTCAYGAGAAATTATAGAGCTATCCCTATTATCATTATGTGATCATAATGATAAAGTTACAAGAAAATTAGAGCTCTTGCCTAGGAAACTGATATCAATATATCTTACAGTGTGTCTTTCTTATCAAGAAGCCTTTAGAGAACAACTGCCAGTGACAAAATTGAAGTTCTTTTCAGGTTGGAATTCATTGTGATATGAGGCACATACTTTTCTTGTTACTTACAAAAAATAATCCATATTTATGTGAGTAGAGTGAAATTTATGATGTTCACTTTCCCAATATACTTTCGTATTGCTGATTTTGTGAATGCTGAATTTCTCCTTCACATCTTAAGAAAGGATTTATAACCCATCTGAGTGTCTAAAATGTCTAAAGAAAACAAGGTTTTCAAGGTAAAGATGCACATTCTTCTTGCTAGCTTCACCTACTTTTTTTTTTTTACCCCCACAATCGCTAAAGATTCTCTGCCCTTTATGGATGCCTTAAGTCCAAAAACTACAGCATCACTGCCCACACCACCAGTTTTACAGATGATCAGCCTCTTGGTACCTCAAAATTCATTTGATCATTTTSTAAATTTCTTTCAACTTCAGTCCATACATATTTCACACATAGACAATTACCCCAGCCTTAAGTATACGAGTTAAATTTGAATTTTATAAGGGGATTCTGGTTATAACTTTAACTGCAGAGAGGCCATCCTCTCTTCTTAGTACTTTTATYCTTAAGTCAGCAGCATTTAGGACAGCACTTCTGGTTAGAGCTCATTTGTACAGTGCAACATCGTTATGAAAGCCTTTTATCCTCAATCATTCAACCAATCCAAAAATGGAGAACCATCTTCAAGAAACAAGCAYTAATAAATCTCTTTCATTGCCTTTTAATTTTAGGCAGATAAATGTTACACATCCTGAGTTGGAGGCTCTCTGGACATGAAATCACTTAGTAACAACTCGAATAAAATTTAACCCTATTGTAGCTAATTCACAGTTCCTTTTGTATTCCCACATTGGTTTTAAAAGCTCATGACCAAAAAAAGTAWAATATACAGTATAAGAAATTACAAGAGAGACTTGTAAAATTTAACAGAATTCATTTCATCCTCTTCTACCACATATTGGAAGAGTCTGACCTCTGACACAAAATCATCTTCCCAGTCATAATTTGCAAAAATCAATGGTAAGGTCTGTAGATGTTACATTATTTTGGGAACAATCTTGACTAATGGAGGAAGAGATGAGATTACCTCCTGAAAAACTAAGATTATAGTGTGATGTCAACAGTAATATCCTTAAGCAATTGGGTCTCTGACCAAGAGAACCATAGGAGATTGAGTAACCAAAGTAAATGTTAACTAGTGAAGATGTAAGGCACAGTTCAAAGAGAAATGTTCCGTCCTCTCCCAGAAAATAAAATCATGCAGCAGCAAGGTGAATATGGTCCTAAAACAAAACCWTTTTTTTTTYTKMTWWKWYYMWYYWYTYWKYRRMRAAAARAAWWAWKAMKRYKKTWAAAAAAAAAAAAATCCARCRAAGGAACCAGRGAAACKATTCCATTTTTATGTTCCCTTTTCACTTTAGAAAGTGTGGAAAAAGGTTGAACAGTGAAGGACAGCAGTATTGAAATCTTGCTTTCTTTTATTTATTTATTCAGTTTACTTTTTCTGATGAAAAACCGGTGAAAATTACAATTGCATCTGCAACATTCTTGCACTTTTCAAACTTAAATATTCCACCATTTCACACAGATAACAAAAACACCTTTTTTGCCTTACAGAAGGTAAGGTGACAAGCTATTGGTGCTGCCTCTGATGGTGTCTGTGATAGTAGACTAATCTCTACCATCAGTTAAAGTGATTGCCATTAAAATCTTTATTAGCAATTAGCATTACTGCTTGAGTTTCAGATTTGCCTCTACTTACTGAAGGAAGCAGGGAAGGGCAGCAGCCCAGTGAATGCCAGTGGATTTAAATGGAATATCAATTACAGAAAAAGGTAAACATTGCAATGGCCCAGCACTGTACATATGAGCATCACCAAATTAATGGATAGGAAATCTCTAACAGAGAAAAACTGGCCCACTGTATTTTCGGGGGGATTTTCTTCTACAACATTATTATTCATTTGACTGACACAATAGATACTTTCTCTGATAATTTTTCCCACATCATGAAAGCTACTGATGAATTCYTAAAGCTATGATCATCAAATACATGCAGAACCCAGCCAAATAAATCCACCTTGCTACACACACCTACCACATCTTATGATTTCAGACCTTTGCAAGTGTAGTCCTCGTGTCCATGAGCAAAAGTGATGGATATTTCTTATATTAAATACAGAAAAAGTGACATCAGATCTCAAGGGACAGTATTTTTATGGATTAAAAAAAATCATTGAAAGCTGTTAGCAAAACAATATGGCAAAATATTTGCTTGTTTAAAACTAACTTGGCTCAGTTTTAAGTTATGCTTCCTGTAAAAAAATATACATTTCTTGTAAGGTGGCCTTCCTCTTACAAGGAGTTAKAAGAGAGGAAGAAGAGGAGTTGTTTCTTGTTTTTCTATTCTATCCCTGTCCACCATGCAGTTTTTCCTAGTTTCAGAATTGCAGTTAGTGTTACAACACTGCATACTGCAAGGGGAGAAATTAAATCTTTAATTCCCAGCWGATTTTACACAGAAATTCAACCTGCAGAAGGTAGTGCTGGAATGAGTGACAGAAAACAGGGCTCTTAGGATTGATTCCTTTATTCATACACACACACTGACCTTCCCATGAAAACTGTGACCCCAAAAGGGCCCTGAAGATCTGCCCTCCACGGTGTCCAGGTGAGCCAAAGTTCAGGTCACACAACTGTACTTCAAAAAGAAATTCTGTGTATAACTCTTTTAATGAAATTGATGAAAAGAATTTGGATTTACAAAGGAGTGCTTTTTATTTACAGAAGCATGATGCTTTTCTACACTTTTCTGTCCCTCAAAATTCATGTTCATATAGATCTCAACACAGTTATGCAATCATCTGGCCAACATCACCCTCTGGATAGTAAAAGGGTCCTCTCCACCCCTTTGGCTGCTATCAAGTATGCAGAAGTTAAATGCACAGATGAAAAAAATTTGTCTCAATTTCATACTTCTGCAAAATGGTAATTTTGTACTTAAAATGTACAAGATGGATGTTCAGAAATATAGGCTGAAAGCCTAAATTATACTTGGTCATAATTTATGTAGTACAGTCCCAAAGAGATACAAAAAAGGCAGAGCATAATTTATCTGTTGGAATCAGAGATAGCTTTACTAAAACTCCCATTTATTCTATCCCCCATAGTCTTAACCAGCCTTTGTCCTTAGGGCGCATTCTGTTTAAGCTTTCCATATTGCTGTTTGATCACATATCGTAGCCTATAATTTCTCTATCATCTGGAGCAAATTCAGCTCACAAAAATTATGATCTCCACGATAGCAAACACTGCATTTCCAAGATACAAAGTATTTATGGCAATACAAAATTATTTGCGTGTAAAACGTCTATCAGGGCACTTTAATTTTGAGCACAATACAACTAGAACAAAGGTATTCAATACTTTGACAGAGGATTCATTGCAAAGAAYCTAAACAGAGAAGTAGGATGTGATGAATATATTGGGCATGGTTCTCCGTGGAAATCTTGTGTAAATCTCACCAAAGTCAAGGGGGCTAACCAAGGCTTGTGCCAAACCTGAATTTATGCTCGTTTTTAAAATTTATGGCAATAAAGAAGTTTAAAAACAAAAGTTAAATGGAAGTCTGATTTGGCACATGTGGTAAAAGCCTGCAATTTTTCCATCTAGCAACAGTTTTCCCAAATATACTTCCATGTAGGAAATTAGCYCAAAATTTACATCAGAAACACCCATGTCAATTAAGCAAAAACTCTTTAGCTGTAAAACTTCAGTCTTGGATTCCTTACTCTGTCAGAACTGCTCAGGACCTCTTTGCATGGCAAATATRTAAAGGACACCTTCAGGTTTCAGCAGGACTATTTTTTTCAATGTTTAGAGATGTTTTTTACCTTGCTTGCGTTGAACCAATGCCTTGGAATGTTAAACACAACACAGTGGCTGCAGTGACAGTGCCAGTCTTGCAGTGACACAAACTGTGCTTGCACTGACTTGGGCTCGTTAAATATTTCCTTGGTGCTTTTAATCATTAGTATTGCTACCATAAATATTCAGATGTTGACAATATATTTTTCACAATAAACACTATTCAATGTAGACTGGCTAAATTCCAATTAGRGAGCTTTGATTTTGCCACCCAAATTTCCCCTGAAGAATATGATCTTCCTCTCTCTTTTTCCTTTAATTGAGAGTCATTTTATCCACTGTTTTATACTGGATTTATGATTTACTACCTACAGATTTGAACTCAGATGATCTTATTTGTCACAGATGAATTTAAAACATAAAGCCTCTGAACTCTGGAAAACTTCTGCAGAGTCTTAATGCACATGGAACAAAAACCAGCAGCTCACAGGCACCCCTGGGTTCAGGTCAGTCACTAAAAAAAGACATCTCCACCTAATATTTACAAGCTACATTCTTTRCCACATTTGATGGAAAGCATTAGGAATGATGGACAGGTACCTTAAAAATTGTTTTGATTTGCCTAGGAGTGAAGGGGGTTGGTTTTTACACAAAAAAAAAAAAAAAAAAAAAAAAAAAAAAAAAAAAAAAAAAAAGCAGTTTAATTTCAACTGAAATTGCAAAATTGCTTCCATTTGGTATGTTTAAGCAAAAGAATGAAAGCAAACTAAGCAATCTCACATTTCTGGTTAAAAATAGTTGGAAAACAACTCAAAATATTTTTTCAGGGCCTTTATTCAGCCAAGAATGGAAAGTCAATTATATATATTGTGCTATCCATAAGTACCTAGCACTATTCTTGACTAAAAATTTTTCCATCATTCCTGCTCAGCTGGGTGTTCCACCCATGTTAATACAAGATGAGGTGGCCTCAGCTCTTCCTGTCTTCCATTCACCTTCTAAGCTGAAAAATAGAAGTGTGCCTTGTATGAAATGAACTCTTCAATGGCTACAAAGCCCAGCTGCTGCAGAAAGCTGCAGTGTTTGACTTGTTGCAGGTATTTGAGGAGAAGAGAAAAGGGGAAAATGCACAAAGTGATCACTGCTTGACTTCTCAGCCACGGATCCAGCTGGCAGGGAAGGTTTGCCCTCAGAGGGATGTCAAGACTTTCTAACCCTCATTTCACAAAAATTACAAAAATGTAAAATTTAACCTTATTTGTCCAACTAAAACCTGCCATTGATACACACAGGAAGCTCATTCAGCCAGGTAACACCTTGATTAGTCCTGCCATAAAATTTATTGATAATTCAGATGTACAACAAACAGGGACAACACACACCGAGCAGCCACCACACTTGAAGATTTTCAGTTCTGAATCTCACTAAAAGCAAAATAAAATTTAAAATAWYAGCCAGCASTCTGACAATCTCACACTTGGTGAARTTGCTGCTGTCAGCAATCCAGGCCATTTAGAAAAGGAAAGGAAGGATAGGYTAAGGAACTCCACGTAGAGTCAGGATTAAAGAAGCATTGGAAAAAATATGACTGCAGCTTTCCTTTTATGTTCAAAAATTACAGAATTGTTTATAGATGATTTCTGAGCATAAAATCCTATGCTTATGAAAAAAATCCAGTAAAGCCATAAATGCGCAATAAGATTAAAATTCATAGGAGCAGGACAGGAATCTCAACAATTGTCACATACACAGGCATTTGAAGAACAGCAATATCACAAAGTGGTTTGTAAAACAGTGTCTTCTCCTGGATAGATACTTTAAATGAAAATATTCACTGCAAAATAATTTAGCTGTAACCAGAATTACAAATCTGAGTACTGTAACAGATAAAAACAGATTGCGAACAATCTCACTTTCCTTAAAAACTGTCAAACTCACACAGGCCATCAGTTGGTGCACATTAATATCTGTATTAATAACAGAAGAGGTAAATGCCACGTTGGTCTGATAGTTCTACGTTCATGTCTGCCAGTGAAATATTGATGTCCCTTCTGTGTATGTTCTTTACTGGTATTTCTAACAAAACCAAAAATGAAAAAATGCAGAATATAAACTATACTGGAGATACTGTTTTCCTGTTGAAGAAACATATTTTAGGTTTTATCCGTTTTTTCTTTTTATGACAATTTGGGGATACAAAAAAAAAAAGCCCAARTTCTGAGGGATTTTGTTCTTAGAGTGATCACCTACAACAGAATTCAGCAGAACAGAAGTGTATCTGGAMGGTGGTTATGGATTTTCAAAGAGCTTAAATGTCACCAACCTGCTCTAAGAAAGAATGTCTTGAATTTCAAAAACTTAATTCCTTTGTCAAGAAGAACTACTACACCCATTAATTTTGTCAATCAGTGGAAAAAGAAATCCAGACTTAGCAAGTAAATTGCTGAAACCTGAACTCCAGGTTTCATAACAGAATCAGAAACAGATAAATCAAAATACCTAAACAGACTTTAATATGAGAATTTGAGTACATGGGGTCCTCCTAGAGCTGCAGAAATTGAAAAAAAAATTGCTGAAGAAACATCCCCAAAGAATCACAAACATTTCAGGTTATGAAAATTTCCTATTTTGAACCAGCAAATGGCTGCAAAGTAGCTTGGACTCCATAAAAGTTCTGCCTAGGATATGATAGGACAGAGGCACAGCCTTCTCAGTCTGAATGCAAGAAATTGCTCAAGTCAGCTCAGCTTTCTGACTCAACTTAAGCTGTCTTAATTTGACATTAAATATTAAATGGGAATGGGAAGGGCTCATCTGGGCAGTGTTATAATTTTGGCTCTTCCACAAACAGTAGAACTCTCAACCCTCCCTAACTGACACTGGCAAACAACCACATCCACTGGGATTCTTAGGGCTGCTTATTTCGTGGGGTCGGGGAGAGGGTTTGGGAGAGCTRAATCTATAAAAACATTTTCCAGGTCCATTAAGCACCTGCATTCTCCATGTGCTTTGTTTTAAGAGCACAACAAGGGACTAAGCAGAAATAATATCCATACTAGAAATAAATATCTATGGATAAATATTCAAACATTTCCAATTGTTTCCTTATTAGGAAAAAAGAAAAAGCTATTAAATAAAGGTCTTACAAACCAGCTTAGCATATTTTTTTAATTCAAAGATGATTGTGGTAGGTTAATTAATTAGGAATCTTTCATTTGACTAAGCTATGGACTGGATTTTCACTTGTACCAGCAATATGGGTTCTTTGCCTCGGATTTTCMCTTCAAGTGATTGTTCATTTAAAGTTCTCTTGCAAACACTGCCCTTCTGCACTAAACACCCCAGCAAAAAAACTAGCAGGGAAAGGATTTCAGATTTCCAGCTCTGATATACCTAGGAAATAAAAAGGTAACAAGGATGTTCCTGCAACATGGAAAATGTACCTATGTCTGTCCATCAAAAAGACTCAAAAAGCATAAAAGTTATGGGGACTGTTCAGAACACTGAGACAAAAAGGACAGCAAGGCCTCAAAAGGAGAGACAAYAAGGGGAGTCTGGCAAACTATTATATTGTCCACCAAGAAATCCATGTCCTAGTGAGTAAAATGAAGAAAACATTATAAAYATTCAACTGCTCCCATAATAGGCACAGGGAAAATTCCTGGGAAAAAGTTCTTTCAGGGAACATTTACGTCCTCAGCACTGTGCCACTTTACAATGTAGGACTTCAATATGTAAGTAGGGAAGTCTCCAGATTACATTGTCTAAAACCTGATTTTATTGACTTAAACACCTTTTTATTTTCATMCTTAAAATCTATTTTCTAAACATCCCATGGAATTAGCTTCTTTTGCCTCAAGAAACAATACAAATAAATCAACGAGTAAGCTATGTCCACCCTTAAGACCTTCTACTGCTCATTCATTTTAATCAAATTTCCCATATTCTTTGACTTCMTATCCTTCATTGCCTTGAGCTATGCATTGCAGCTACTGATGACATACAAATGTTAATTTTGCTCAAATTCAAACACAAGAGAGAAGAGCCCATTTTAAAGACTACTTTGCAAACATCACRCTTAAAATAAAAGAACTGAATTAAACAGACTACAGAAAGGAAAAAAAAMTCGTTCGAGTGGATCCCTATGTTAGCTCTGTCAAATGATTTCAGGCCCTTCAAGTCTAAAACAATGATTTCTTTCCTTCAAAGTTTAACAGCTGAATATTCTATTAAAACATACATAGAAAGAACTCCTTTAAAAATAAACCAATTGTGAGGCATCCAAAGAACCAATGATAGCAAACTTCATCCATAGTAATTAAGGGTAATCCCCGTGACAGCAGACACACAGCAGCTGTGCAGCAGTTAATGATGCTTTTTGTTCTTCTTTTGTCATTTTTAATATTTATTTTATTCAATTTCCCTACCACGATTTAAAAAAAAAAAAAAAAAAGTTAAGAGAGTAAATTAAAAGTGTAAATAGCTATTCTGCTGGAAAAAAAGAAGCACTGCACTTATGTTCTGCCTCAGTGCTAAGATAAACTGCGTTCCACACTGAGTTTGCAGTAAAAAGCTCAGGTTTTACTTTCTCTTAGATATGTGACCACTAAGACTTCGCAGTCACTAATCCAAATACAGCATCATTGTGGTCATCATTTCACCAGAGATCTCCTGCTGGGGCTTGCTGCTTATGTCAGATTTGCAGCTACATAAAAACTCTTGGAAATCATACGGCAAGAACTTAAAAGAACATAAACAATTTGGAGCAAGGTTTAGCTTCTAAACAAGGTCTCGTCTAGCTCACACCTCAGGAGCTTTACATTAATTCATAAAACAAACACAGTATAATGTGACCACTTCCGTATGAGATGAAACAAAGTTCTCCCACATATCATCTCATAAACTACCATAGCTTAATCTGATCAAATAAAATTGTCTATTAAAAAAAGCTTAAATTCAAATTCCTTGAATCATTCAGCATCACCTTTATGGAGTGCTTCTAGCACTCACCACAGGCAAGTGTGTTATTCTCACATTTTCTACACTGCTAATTGCACTTAGTTACTTCATAACCAATTTCTCCTTGCCTTGTTCCTTTTTCTTCTGTACTCTTCTTTGACTTCTTTCTAGACAACTTTGCTTTTTCTGACAGTGATTCACAGAGAACATACCTGTTCTTTCAGAATACACATGCAGGCCYCCCAAGTGTGTTTCTAACAATATTAAAATGATATTGTCAGAGCAATAAATTTTGCCAAAGTGTGCATTCCTTTGATATTTGTGCATTCYTGAAGCCTCAAGGCACAACATCTTCAGCCTTTTCTTTTCAAATAGCAAAGCAATAGCGACTTCCACCAGTGACCACTAAAGTGATCCTATTGTGGTTTACTGTCAATCCACCTTTTCCAAGCAGGTGAAACAAAGATCAGGTCCCCATACAAATTCATTTCAAACCCACTCTCTAACAYTGTCACTGGGCATCAAGGCATTATCAAGATGCTTTCTTTCAAGTCACAGAGGTACTGTACATTTATTATCAGTAGGAATGTGRTCTTCATAAATTAAGTATCAGTAATCATAACTTTATTTTTAATGAATTTTGACTAATGCCAGTTTCCACGGCGTTCTTCATGCACATCCAAGGGTTGACTGCATTGTCGGATGCACGAGGAGAAAAACCACAGCTACACTTGCAAGGTGAGGAAAAATGACTTGAATATTTAGAAGGGATCTTGAAACATTGGACCTGTTTCATATGGCTTAYACAGCCTATCTTTTAACCCCGAACATGTTAAGTATCAGTTCTTCCTCTGGAGACTTGAAGATCTAGGGTTAACAGCCTTCTGTTTTAAAAATTCATTGAGGTACAAACAAATGGTATTGCTTCCAATGCATATGCATTGCAACAAGCCAAGGGAAAAAAAACCCACGTTACCCCCCACAGGATACTTGGCAATTAACTCCAGCTATGTCAGCAATTTTTTGAAAAATCTCCTAAACATGAGGAAATCTCATCTTCACCGTATGAAAGACAAAGCTACTGCAGTGACTCTTCCATGCATTACAATGTGTGTGTCTTACTTCTTAACCAAGCCGCTAATCACGCAAATTATTGCAACTAATTACATCTGAAGGTCTAATTAATTCTTTCAGTACCACATCATTTAGTACGCATTCACAACACAGCACCTGTTTTGAAAATCCTTGCAGTTAATTTGTTTATAAACAAACACTATTTGCATAAAATGTTTAATGAATGGTTTAACAGTTAGTACAATACTCCAGCTTTGTCTTAGTAGATTTGAGGTCATCAAAGGCCACAATAAATTAATTTTAAACTATACAAATTAATTTAAATAGTATGTGTGAATTTCTCATTAATAAAGAAAACATTTCTAACATGTTAATTAATATCTCTGTAACAGGCCAATTACTGTCTGTACAAGTGCATCTTACAGTCAAACCCAAAAGATTTTATAGGGTTCTACTTTAGTGGAGTAAATTATTCCAACTCACGTGTACATGTGACACATGTACAAGTCACAGTGGTATTCAAAACKCACTTTCAGAAGTCAGATAACTTTCTTTAATGCAAGACATTAGCATATTTCAATATTTTTATAGAGTATTTTAAAAACTRCTTGATCACAGCAGWATTCAAAACTTACTTTCAAATGCCAGATAACTTTTTTTAATGCAAGAAATTAGCATATTACAATATTTTTATCAAGTATTTKAAAATYAGAAGACTGATAGYTTCTAYGTCACTTCTGTATGGAAGAYASAAGTAACATCAAMTGATTTAACTGCACTTCCTCTTTATTATCCCTTTATGCTTGGTAATGCTTTTTTCTTGCTTTATAAATAAATAATAGTATTTTATGTCATWACATGTTCCCTAATAATAAGCATTCTGATTAAAGGATTAAAGCTTGCATGCAGTGCTCTGACTCAGAAATGTTATAATTCTCCACATACAATAATGTGTCAACCTGCTTCATGTAGAAACTAAAAGAGAACATTATTTCTTACTATCAAACATATTCTTTGTGTGAACTATCACTGAAATATGTTTATAGTCCCAAAGTTTGTTTCTGATTTGCAGGCATTTTCACATTTGATAAGCACCTACTGTAAATTTACATTCACTCATGAACTATTCTTATGATAGGAAGCTAAGAATTGTAAAATATATTTATATCCTTACCCTTGTGCAGTGTTGCCCCTTAATGCATGTTTTGATGAATTCCCATCATTGTACTACACAGCACCAGGTACAAGAGTATCTGTTTCAATAGGGCAAACAAGGAACAAGGGAACTCAAACCAGTGCTCATTTGCTTTTGAATGTGAAATTTACTGTGACTGTAATCACATACCCACCTCAGCCAGCCAGTCAACAACAAAATCACTCAGGGASACCAACAGCCTATATTTGCTTCCAAAAACACTCTTAAGTATGCATAATCTAATCTTTTTACAGCACAGTTTCCTGCTTCAGAAGTAGGGATTTGCCAACAAGTTTCAAAAGAAAAAACGGGAAGCGTGATCAAGGATATCACACTGTGACAAATATCCATGGATAGATGACAATCTGAAAACATAAAGACTAATACTGGGTTACTGACCTAACACTGCTTACTTCAGAATAATTGTAACTCAGCTCAGCACTGGGGGTTTGTTTGTTTTTCAAAACAGATACTTTCACTTTTTTTACTCTTTAAAAAGTTTCTTAACCTGCAGCTATCACATGCTGAGTTTTAAAACCATGATTGAGAGATGGGATGTATTCCARTTCCTAAAAAACACAAAATATTCAGTTTGTTGATGCCAACATCAACTATTACTCACAGACCGAACCATCTCAGCCAGATCAGAATTTTAAGTGATGCAGACCAGTGATGTCAAAGGARCAAGGATAAGTTATACCAAAGAGAATGTGGCCCATCTGATTGATGTTCTGCTAAGTGCTCCTCAATCCTATCCATTCTCTCCCTGTGTCTCACACTGTACAACATATAGCTTGATTCAATTTAGCATGAGTTATTTTTAAGACTTATCAAACATGCCAAGGGAAAGAACAGTTTTGCTGTTATCCATTTCTTTCCCTTTACAGTATACAAGTTATGGTTCACGGAAGCATTTGAAAGCTTTTCATGAAAATAAATTATTAATTTTTTAAGGAAATTCATAAACTTGTTAAAATTTTTCCCCCTCATATGGAAAATTTCTTATATTTCAGATCTCACTCCTGTAAGAAATCGCCTGTTTTGATGACACCTGTATAACAATTAATTAAATCTACATTCTCTACAGCCCATTCTCTACATCTGCATAGACAGACAAAATGAGCAATGTACACATAGCTACTTTCAAAATACTGAAGGGAGATAAACTTGCTGGTTTAAATGAAAAGCTGAAGGGGATTATTGTTTGCCGATTAAGACAATCATTTTTGTCTACACAGTTTGGTTACTCTACTGTTTTGCTCTACTGTTGTAAGAGTTAAAGAACCTTGAAGATTTGATATAAACAAGACAGAATTTTAAAGTCAAAGATAAGTTACTCAGGCAGCTGCTGAAGAAAACAAGGCCACAGCTAAACTACAAACAGTGTCAGTGTTAGTGCTGTGTCTAACTTAATAAGTTATTTGAAACATCCCATGCACTGATGTCCAAACTATTCCAAACAAAGTTGCCGCTTTTTTCTCTTTTCCCTAAGCATTGGTTACACTGCACTCCTGAGATGGCTCTCCCAACATTAAGAATCAGTGGTATTTCACAAATAAAGGAGATCACCATGTGAAAAATTATCTTTTAAAATGGAGTTTAATTTGCATATAAGGAACAGGAGATTTATGATGAGCAACACAGCGCAGCACTGCATCTGCCTAGTATCAGTCGTAATTTAGATTGTTTGTGACCGATCTTAAATTCTAAAGCATGGAGAAGATGAAGTGCTCTGTTGCTGTGTTATTGTCAGGAGTCTAAGACTTACCAGAGATTTATTAGTAATCTTATCACAAACACGTCTCAAGTTTTTGCTTTTAATATGTGCCAAGCTCCTCTGAGGAATTTTCCTCACTGCAATTATATTTCTCAATGCATGCATTCTGAAGCTTAGTTGATTTCCTTCCCAAAATAAAGCGACCTATCATTACACTACAGTAGCTCTGCTACATTTTTCCTCTGCTACTTAATAATCAATGTATTCATCATTAAAATCTGAGCCCTGAAGCAATGGTTTTTARCATATTCTAATGACTAGCGACTTGCAAATTACATTGACCTTTCATGTACATTCTGTAAGCACCTTGTTCTAATGTGTACTGTATTTATAGTTTGCCAATACAAACTAGCCAAAGATTGGATAATTACTGTAATCTATTAGCTCGATTGCTTTCCCTGCTCATTTGTAGCATGTGCCATGTAGACCATTTTCAAAAGCTGGCCTATCTTTCATCTCTTGCAAGCCCAGAAAGTAAGAAATGCTTCATCTTCACAATATATACACTTACTAATATATGAAGAACACCCCATCTTGGCTCAAGAATATTTCAGGAATAAAGAATCTTCTTTACTATTAGTGTCATAATGCTATTTGTGACTGACAAAAAACACAGCTCACTGAGTGTAAACTTTGCTTGAAAAATGTCAGGCCAAGTTCCATTTTCTACCCCTTAYCCTGACTTCCAAACAGCATTTCATAGGAGCTGCTTACTTCTTTTCTTAGAGAGACAAAATGACACTTTTCCTAAAGCACAGAACTTTTTTTTTTTCTTTAAACTATAAGCAAATGTTTCAAAGAAAGCTTTAAATGCTTTTTATRAAGGCACACAGTGGCAACTTAAGAAAGAAATACTACATGGAAGTACTAAGTCAAGTCTGTTCTTTCTGTTGACAGTCTATTTCAAGACAGTTATGGATAGATAACATTACAGACACTGGTAATTAAAACAACACTAATTTTGTCTCAGTGGCTGCGCTTTGTTGTTTGAAATCATCTATCATGGCCTTCATGCTTCACACAATGCAAAGACATTTGTCTCGTCACATTCTGCGTGGTCAACACTTTTGCTAAAACCCCAGTGTACCTGGGTGCTACTGCAATGTTAAACAGGGAGTGGGGCTTTTTCACCCTCCAAAAAAGATCCTATTAAATAAACTCCTTTGAGTGATTATTTTGWGAAATTCATTATTTTGGCTTTCTATTTTTCAAAAATCACATTAATGCYTTTTCTTTAAAGTAGTTTAAAAAATTACCTCTCTTCCTCGCATATTAACTGAGACAGCATCASTTTAGCACACAAACATCTATCCTAGCACAGGAAAAAAAGAAAGATATACTAAATTATCAACATATATTCAGAAAAAAAAAAAAGAAATGTTTGAAATGCCTGACCCCATATACTGCTGATTATTTTGTATGCATTAGTTTAATTGATTTATGGAGACTAAATTTTTCTTCCRAGTACTTTGTAATATTCTTAAACATCATTTATTTTAGTATTAAGAGAATTACAGCACACAGATGCTTTATATTTTAACCATAAAGGAAAAAAAGGCAGAGAAGACTCATAACTCATTAGGGAGGATGAAGGAATCAGACATTATTTTCAGATTAAACTTGAACAYGGTAACAAAGTAAACCAAAGCACTRAAGGGAGATTTCAAAGSGTTGTTACTGAATGACACAAGACAAACAGGTAAGATGATTTAATACGAAACCAAATTCAGGAAGGCCACAAAACAAAGAACTGTTGTGCTGCAGAACAGGCCTGAAGTTACAGAACTGCCAAATGTAAAAAGGAGCCCCATCCTGCAAACCCTCACATGGATTAACCTGTGCCAAACTGCAGAGACTCCTGCCTCAGCTCTAAGGACAGCCTGGAGTAAAGCTGCCACCACTGTCTAAACACAGAAAAAAGCCACCAGAAACTGAATATTCTAAAAGTTAATCATATATAAACTCCATGGTTTTTATCYTTTAAAGGCTTTCCTTTAATTAAGAGGAATTTCACAGTGGCCCAGACAGAGTTTAAAAGGCAAGGTGAAATCACAGGAGCCTGGCTGCTCTAGCTGCTCCCTCCAGGAGGGTGTGAAAAGTACAGACACAAACAGGTAACCCTCAACTTTACACAGAAAGGAACCCTACTCCAGTACTGTAAGGGTGGCATAACCAATAAAAATTTTATCATAGTTCTATATGTATAAGTTTCTGAAAAGAAAAGTTAGAACTCATTTAGAATTTATAGCCTTTACAAGCCTAAAACCAAAAAGTTTGATAACTCTTATATCTTCCACATAATCAAAATGGTCACAGCATAAGATTTTTAAAATTTCTGTCAAAAAGTCATACAAGCACTGAGGACAAAAAACACACAAGCACTTGAAAGGGAAAAACAGAAGAGCAAATAAGTCAGAAAGCCTCAGCAAAATAAAGATTTATTCTCATAAGCTAATGATTATCCCTCAAATTAACAGAGCTCAAACTATCTACCCTGGGGGAAAGAGTATGAACCACTCAGGATTTATATTTCCACAGCTTTACAAAAAGATTTTGCTGGCAACAAGTGGTTTCCCAAGTCCCAGGGACAGAGCTGTCAGTCTGTCTGATGGCAAGTGCAGTKGTGTCCTCGAGTGCCTGAAGGCAGGAGAAGCCCTGGGCTCTTGGTTTCAYGAGGTACAAGAGTTCAGCTTGGTATAACTTCACTTTTCTGTACACTGGGAATTCCTCAAAAGCATCAGCATCATATTTTTATTGAACGCTACTGGATTTTAATTGCAGTGTTTTATAGGAAGGGCCTRGAAAACCAGTGGCATATGAAGTCCTATAAACTAGGGAGTGTACCACTAGCTCAATAATGTGAAGTTTCTCATTTATTCTAATTTTCAGWTGCTAGCAAAGCAACAGGAACAAGCTGTATCAACGATATTTCAAAGTCACAGGTGAAAAAAAAAATTAAATTACTTAAAGCAAGCTATCTTGACCATGTATTCTTTCTTCAAGCCCTTTTACAAACCTTTTAAAGACCAGTATTCCAAAGATAACCTATCATGAGACACAGGAAGCASAGAGTCCACAGAAGGAAAATGCCTGTTTCCAATAACCATCCCTGCAATGAATGAAGCAGCACAATTCTTTTCACTTCCCATAACTCATTTGCATGAATTTACTTTTTTTTTGCCTTAAGAGGTTGTTGTAATGTGTGTTAAAACACACAGTGCAATTTTAACTCCATAATATCACAAAAGAAATATAGTGTTAGCACAAAGTGCAAAAATATGAGTGCTGTTAAATTCTTTGAACAGAAACAACTGCACAGCACTGCTCAAAAGCACCACCCAAAGGTAGAAGCGATGTAAAGACATTTACAGAATTGTCTTTTTTTTTTTTTTTTTAATTTCAGCAAAACCTGAATGTAAAAAATGACAGTGCAGTGAAACTTGACAGAGCCTTTTGATTGAAGTCACTGATTTCCACAGCTGCACCTGTAGGAAATTGATGATAATGCTGTCTAAAYCATTCATTATGATTTGGAACTTTACTCAAATGAGCACTGGATTTATAAATTTGCTAGACGTGTTGTAGATAATATGACAAAGTAGTGTTTTCAATTGAAAATTCCTTTGACCTAATTTTATAAAAATCATGCAAAACTGGGGAAGAGAATTTATTTCTAAAGCATTCTGAAATAGCTGAAGTTGTATTTTTGGAACAGCATGCATGGAAGTGAGACATATTCATAACAGAAATTCAGCTATCAATTGCACACCTTCATTAGAACTATAAAGATATGGGATAAGACTTTTTTATATTACCAAAATCAGTTGATTCTCAGACAAAAAAAATTAATCTTTCTGCTAATCATACTTGCAGTATTTCCAAGGCCGAAATTAGCAATAAAATAGCATTTTAAAATATACATTGACATAAACTTGAGAGTATAAACCATAGGATGCTAATCATGAACTGCTAACTGATCATATATTTTGATGGAATAATAATTTTAACAGCCTATTAGCCAGATACTTTAAATGTGAGGAATTTGATACACTCTTGTTCAAAATACTGCATTACACTCACATAAAGCAAATTAACATGCTATTCCTTTTAACTTTTGCAAGAAGATATCAGGATATAAGGATGCATAATGCTGCTGGATTTAAGTAGGTTAATTTGCTGGGGGATGGTTTTGCCCTTTTTACTGGCATTCATTGCTCACAAAGAAAAGTTGAGAAACTGTGAAGCACTGAAACAGCAACTCACCAGAACACAGATCAAGTACCAGAAATTAGGAACAGACAGCCCTTGGCACGGAATGCAGATCCCTCACCTGCAGTCGCAGCTACGCAAATACCTTCCACTGGAACATTTTTCTCACTMAAGTTGCTTTTGTCTGCATAAGTGATTAGAGCCAAAAACATGCAGAATGATTATTTATTAATGCAGGAAGGATGCAGGGTAGAGTTCTCTGCATGCGTCTGTTGCAAGAATACAAAAATGAGCTAATTTACAAAACTCCCTCATCAAAGAAACAAGACTTGTAGTAATTCTGTTCTTGTAAGTGTGCCTACACTGTGATTTTACCACCAACTGGATAATTTCTTCCTGTTTCTTATTTCTCGCTGTTGGGGAAGTCAGTGAAACAACTGGTTATTAAAATAAACACAACACTGAATAGCAAAATTGGGTTTTCACAAATGTATTGTAACATGAAATCACATTTCAGCCTGAAAAATATACTGAGGTTTGTGAAATCCACAAAGGATTCTTCAGTGTGTTCCTTTTTTCTTTAAACCTTGATACATTTCTGCAAAGCAAACTTACAGAGGGTTTTTTAAGAATATTTGCACGGTGTGATGTAAGGTCCTGGTACTTCAGGTTTTCCAGGCTCTGCAAAATGGGAATAGACTTCCCTTTGTTAAAGGAACTTTGTTTTTTAGGTGAAAATCCTTTGTAAGGCAGGACATGTGCTGGCTGAGGAAAGCTCAGGGTCCAGGACTGCACCTTTAAGGTGCTACAGACTCAGGCAGGGACCTGCAGCAGAGAACCCTGAGCTTCTCCCCTCAACAGGAGCCATTGTTCTGCTCCAAAGACATCTTTAACTGTGTAAACGGGGAAGAAACTGAGTATACCCCAAACCCTTTATGTCAGGAGAGCTCCAGGCAATAGGAGAGACCTTCAGCTGCTGTGGTAAGAGCTCTCTCCCAYCCATGCTGCAGGAAGCAAATTCTTGGTTCTCACTTTGCAGAGAAAGCAGCAACGCTCAATTTTTAAATGCCACAGTCCAGTCCCCAYTTCCCTAAAACTTCAGCACATTCCACAGTAAGATGTCAATTTTTGACCAGACAAGCTTCACAGACTGGGTGAACATTATTTACAGGAAAGGGCACAGGAGAGAATGCAGACCTCCCCACATCTTCACRAGAAGAGATTTGGCAGTGGGTATTTTGTCACTGTTTCAAAAGAGTTTACAATTCTTTTAAAAGCAGTAAAGTACAGTTTGAAACAAGCACATATATCCACACATGGTCTGGATTTCACCAGTTTGTCCTCCACATKAGACTGACCATAGCAGTTGGCTGAAGGAGCAGGGATCCTGCTCAGACAGCCAGCAGACACCTCTCACTGCAAAGTATTTGCTCACTTTTCCTTACTCACCTTTTCCTTCCTCACCCACCTATTGCTCACTTGTTATCTAATTTGTGCCCCAAAATCCCTTTCTTATATAGCATCATTAAGGAAATTCCCAGGACAATTACCCTATACAGTAGGTACCAATTTCAGCTGCTAGAAAAACAAATCAGTAATGAAATTACCTGCAATTTTCAGCTTTCTCACCCTTTGAAGGACAATATGCAATTACAAAGTGAAATAGTTGATATAGAGATCTCTGCCAAACTCAAGCATTGTTGGAACTGTTGCAAGATGGTCAGCTTTTAGTGACCAAGAGGTCAAGTTTCCTGTTAGAATTACCCAAGAAGTCAAATCCCCCCAGGATTTCCAGCAGGTATTCACATCATTCATTTACAAAGTRTCATTTAGAAAAGCCTATTTTGCCACTATTAACAGAATTGTTCAGTATCCCACTACTTAATAATCTAAGGTTCCCCACAATGTATTTATTAAAAATTAGCTTGAATTTAACTGGGTTTGATTCTTTCAGTGTTGAGACTGGTTGCTCTTAGCTGCCCTTTTCCTTTCTGGCTGACTCTTTTTAATTCATGAGCTTTTCATTAGAAGTCGGCCCAAACAGGAACCGTGCATCCAACCTGACGATGCTGATTCAAACCTACTTTGATTCCAGACTTCCATGAGGAATGCTTTCAGTACTCCTACAGGATTTGACTAACAACTTCTGACAAACTCAAAGATTCAGCGTCTGGGAGTTCATTTTCTACACCAACACACGAGCAGGAGCTCAGTGTAACACCCTTGTCTTTAGCTCTGAAAGAAACACTCAGGCATGTCTAGCAGAAATAATTGAGACAGGAGATCATAATACCGGCACATAGAAGCAGATGAGCTAAAAAGATCATCTGGGCTCCCTCATGATTCCCCCTGTGATGGACCTTAGACAGTGGGGAGAACATCCTGTTCCTTAGTACAGGACAAGTGTCTCAGATGGCATCTCAGTCTTTGCCTTTTCAAATACATCAGTGTTGGCACTTGACACAGGTACAGGTCTTGTGGTGTTCAACTTGGGGATCAGGGATTATTGCTCAGATCTCCTGCAAGTCACTCATTTGTTCTTAACAAGTTTGTGGAATGAGGATACCCAAGGCAGAACCATCCACGCTAATTACAGATACCAATGAAAAGTTACGAGAGGCTTGGTGAGAATTGCTAAAGGTAATTCAGGCAGTAGATCTATTTTAAGTGAGAAAAAGACAGGACCAAAACATTTTCAGCTCCTGAAATAATAGATTTAAATCTTTACTCTCTAACTGGGACACTGTATCCTTATTAAATAAGGCAGCAATTGGGAAGCAATCTTCAGTGAAAGCATTTTCATCATCAGAGGCCAACCCCTAAATCTCATGGTGCTAGGAGAGAATGGTATCAGCAACCTCCAACAGGTGACAAAAGAGGGATGAAAACTTGGGGCTGTGCACTCATTGATGCCTTTCATATCCCTACAAGAAAGCAGGTAGAAAGGAAAACCTCTGAAGAGGTTTTTAATGCTGAAATTCCACCCAGGGCCTCCCCAAGACTCTACTCCAATGACTGCACCACTCCCCTTAACCTCAGAATCAAACTGACTTWCATGGAGGATTAATCAAGAGAAGAAATACAAATAAAATGCAAAAGGTAAAGAGACAGAAAGCAGGGGAGAAGCTATTTCAGAGGAACAGATGCTCAGCCTTTGAAAAACCACGCACTCAGGGTTAGACATGAATCAAGAMAATTCCACCTGAGTCCAAAAGAATTCAGCCTGAGTCCAGATGCTGAAAAGTAATACCTAAACTCGTCTCAATTTCTCTCACTTTTCATTCAAGCCTTTTATTTACCACAATTTCAAAATTACTCTTTTTGTGAATTGCTTTTGAAAACTGGTGATATTCCAGCTCACAAAGTTAATTTTCCAAAATGAGATTATTATGTATTTTCAATTTTTTAATTCTTAACTCATTTACACTGATTTTTTTTCAAAATACAATTAAAGTATGTGTTTGACCAAATGGACATTATGTTTTTTCTTCTTGAGTTCTGTAAACATGACAAAAAATAAATATGAGGCTAAGAATGTCTTCTCTATTAGCAATTAAGTAGTAAACTCCTTTTGCATAAATTAAAAATTGCAAAATCTAAAAATCTCATTAAACAGATAAAAATCGCAGAGGCTTTATAAGCCAATAAATAAGATCAGAATGGGGTGATTTTTTTTTTAATTTTTTTTTTTTTTATTTTTATTTCATGCATCTTCTGTTACCAACATTTCACATGTTCACAATATTTTCCCCAATGTATTGACATGAAATCACTGTGGCAGGGGGGAGTGGAAGAGGTGTGAAGATTATTGCTGCCATGTGTGTGTGAGGGGGCAGCAACACACAAACAGTCTCCAGGCATCTGAGAGGACCAACACTCAGCGCCATTTCTAAAATTACTTTAAATAAATATCCTGAAATGGATCACACACCACATACCCACAGCTCCTGTTTTACTGGGAAAAGCACTGCACACACATTATTGCCTGAGAAAAACAGCACAAGACTTCAAGATCTGCCATTCCTGCAGTGCACATAAAGGGCTCAAGATTTCTGATTTTATTTAAACCCGTAAGTTGCAAAATCCATCAGCCCTCCTCTGAAAGCAAAGCTGTGGATCTGCCCTTTTCTCCTCTGTACTTTCAACATAATAGGTATTATCACCCATAACTTTTTATTTAAAAAGAATTGTGCAGCCAGGAAAATGAATGAATTTAATTATCAATGCAGTGTGAAAAAAATCATTAGAGCAAGAGCCTGGAACACTACGTATTAAAAATAAACAAAGGCTATTAAAAACAGTTTTTAAAAGTGCCATTCTTTCTTCAGTTCTTAAAATGTAAGTAATAGAAACACAGAAACAAGAGAACCRTATGTAAACAACTGTAGTTACTGGCAAAAGATGGCCTAAGAAAATGCTAAATGACTGACTGGGTCATTTAACTTTAAATCTATACTTTATGGGGCAATGTGGAGAGGTCATTTGATTGCCATGCATAAAAAATTTAGAATTCTAATATGATCTAAAAGTTTCACCTTCATAAGACAAAATTTTAATTAAAAAATTGTATTTAGACACATTCATACATATCTGCCACCTCAGTTTTATAGTATTATATTTCTATAGGCTGTCAGCTGGGCATTATAGAAATTACTATTTAAAATTTGAGTAGAACTTTTTTCCTTTATACTTTACAAATTCTCTGGTTTGTTTCATAGTTGTAAAATGAAAATACGTGGCCTCAAGCACGAACTGCAGGTTGTTGAACAAATTGTTTCACCACCTAGAAATCACCATTTTCAGCTTTTTGTTTTTTAATCAAAAMAAGTGGTTTTAGGCCTTAAGCTGCAGGATCCATTCACTGCATGTGGACATTTATACTGAGTCATTATTCAGCCCCTTTTGAGGATTTAGAAAAAGATTTTTGTATTTTCAGTTATGATTTCACATTATGAATGATCTGGGCCAAATGTTTTCCTCTCCAGCAGCATGAAAAGTGTCCTCTGTACTCAAGAGGAAAATTYGAACCAAAATTTGTGGTCTCTGAAAAATTGTTACCAGAAGAAAAAAGTGCAGGACATGTATACTGTAGCTCCAGATATATGGGAGCAGTTTCTACCAAAATTTACAAATGTGCTTCCAGACATAATTTGGCCTTGTTGATTAAAATGTGATGTACGGAAGTCCTGACTCAGAGCTGCTTTTCAAAGTACTCTTATTTATTTCAATGTTTGGTTAAAACAGTACACTTGTAAAATGCTTCTTTTCTACTTATTTAATTAAAAAGAAACTCAAAAGAATTCTGSTAGATATGACAGCTACACATCCACCAGAACAACTGGTTTTTAATGGGATTGGGAAGGAATGAAGTAACACCAACGGGTGAGAAGTGGTCATGGAAAATTGGAAGGAAGGGCAGAGAATATTGTACAGCACYTATCAAAAATCAGGTTTGATTTTCCCATGTTACTATTCTTGCAAAAAGCTCCATTTCAAATTGAAATATTTATGCTGGTATCTTAACAAAACCCCTGCTGGTATTGTAAATAATGAGAAAACAAAATAGTTTGCAAAATTACTTACTGTCTTACTTTCTGAACATAAGTTCATTAGTGGTTACTTAAGATGGGGTGGTTTTGGTTTGGGTTGGTTTTTTTTGGTTTTTTTTTTTTGTGGTGTTGCGCTCTGTAGTGAAGCCATACAACATTCTGTAACATTTCCCAGCCTTAGGCTTTATTGTGTAAGACATTTCAGACTCTTTAACCTCACAACTGGGAATGTTCCCTATTGMTTTCAAAGGGATTACTTGTAGAAGTAACTACAAGCAGAAGCRTTTGCAGAAGTGGAATCCCAAACATGCCTTCCCACCCTTTTKCACAGGAAACATCAGAAGGAAATCTAGAGTTTGAGAGGCATCATGCAAGAGGGCTGAGAAGTTACAAAGAAAAAGAACTTTAAGAAAGCCCTACTGCATTCCAAGAAATCTTCACCAGTGCTGGGCTGGAAACGGACTACAGAGCTTTACCAGGAAAGAATGAGACAGCAAAACAGTAAGAAAGAGACATCCCTGTGGAAAAATAAATCTGAACCGGAGTTACCTATATTGTTCAGCAGTCAAACTACTGGAGATTTTAATTTTAGAGCATTACTGATATTCCTGACAATCAAAACTTACACATCTCATCCGTCAGATTGCATGGGTTCCAAAGGGGAAAATTTTCCTCCTGAGAGGACAATTATGAATCTAGAGCTTGGGAATGGGATTATTCCAGACAGATGCCAACAGAGCCTTCCYGTGCCCAAACTCTCAAAGAAACCCAGGAAACGACCATGTTTCACAACCTAGAGAAGAAGGAAGTCAGGAGTATCCTCTGTCCTGTCTACTCCCCCCCTGCTATTTCATAAATATCAAACTTGTCTGTGGCACCTCCCCAGAGAACCTGCTGGAGCCCTCATTGTGACCATCCATGGCCAATTCTGTGACCAATGTGCAGAAGAACATGTTCAGTTTACCAGAAATAAAACAGAGATCAGGCTAAAGCACAATCACCACATCATCTCCCACCTTTGCTGTTTGCCTGATTAATCATTCGATTGGAGTGGACACCAAATATTTAATTGCTTTTGRACTTTGAGCTGCTGAGGATTTATTTTACATAAATTTCACTTAAAATAAATTTCARTTATCTGAAGTGGGTGGGACCCAGCAGTCAGATTGTGTGGGTTCTGTTTGTGCTCCTGTGCAGGCTCACAGTCCTCAGCACAGGGCACGTTTGTTTACTTCATGTTCACATTTATTTTCAGCTTTCCAGCAGATGTGTTCTACTCTCTCTCCCAACCAACAATGCCACAAAGTCGTCCTGCAAAGTATTTCAGATCCTTGGATGGAGGGCATTTATCAAAGTTTATTTCTCATATTAACTGTAAGAAAATTAGCAGAATAAAGATGGTTCTTTCTCTTGCCCACTTACAGCAGTGATTACAGAAGTGATGCACTTCATATGCCATGGTTTGAATCGATTGTGGAGCAGTGACAAAGAACCAAAGTGAGAGAAAATATTTTGGAGAAACATAATTTATTTTTCATGATTTTATACATAATGCCACCAAATCATACCCCAATCTTCTTATTTGCAAGTGAAAAACCTCTATATGAAAGTACAATTCCTATGTGAGCTGAAAAGAAAATGTCTTTCTTCAGCAGTCCCACTATTAGGCAAGCAGATGGCTCAATCTAAATGACCATGTGAAAGAAAGAAAAAAAGAAAAGACCAGCCCAGATCAATATCCTCACCATGATTCCTGCATTCCAATAAATACCAAACCATCAGGAGCAGCAGAGGAGAGAAAAAGAGCATCAAAATATCATTTTAGGAAAACAGTGAATAACTGAAACCAATCTGAAAACAAACAGCCAATAGATTTAATAAGAATGTAAACAAAAGGYAAACCAGCTTCACTCTTAACATCAGTGCCTGCAGTTATCTTGAATGGAARCAACAAAATAAACCACCACAAACCTCAGTGCAYCACATACATGTGCCACAGGGAGAAATATATCAAAAAGAAAGGAAAATTATTACTTCTACATAAATGAGTCACTGCACTTCTATGTTTGGGTGGTTGTTTAGRTTATTTTTGTGGGGTTTTGGTATTTCATTGTTTTGAGTTTTTAATTACAGAAAAGAAATAAAAAATTCTTATTTGGTCATGTGGCAAGAGATATTCTTTTAGGAGCACCGTGATGATGTCAAAGAAAGAAATGCCAGATACTATAAACAGATCAGAGCTATCTCAGCAATAGGACAAACGCACCAGGCCAACAGCTCCCAAAAATCCAGCAGCRAAGTTCCTTGCTGCAAACAGACCTCTCTCCTGGCCCCAATCACAGCTCCCTCATGGTGGCATTGAGGAGCAGATCCCTGGGTTTGCTGGGATTTGTGGTTCTGAGGCACAGCCATTCCCTGTGTGTGTGTTCAGTGGRTTAAACACCACGAGAGCTCCCCTTCTGTCCTGACCCAGCCCTGAACCCTCACCAGGACAGAATGAGCCCTCCAAAGGTGAGTTCACACTGCAGATGGCACCTTCTGCAGGAAGGAAGCCATCTCCTGCAGTGGATTCTTGCAGGTTCAGCTATCTSTGCATGCCTCCTCACTGCTCCCCTTCCCAGGGCAGCTTGTTAAAACACAAAGCAAAAACACTCAACTGTCCATCTCAGAAAAACAGCAGGAGCCTAAGAGAGCTGCAAAACTATTTATCCCTGCACAATAACTACAGCTATAAATAACTCACAGAATTCAGAGTACTCAGCTTCTGGGTGCAGTAAATATCTATGTTAAAATAAAAGCCAAGATCATCCCACCYTCCTCAGCCTTTCCTCCTACAAGATAAAGCCATGGAGTTGAACAACCAAATTCTCTTCTGATGAGGACCAGAAACTGAGGACATGCATCTGCTACACAGATTGAGAGCAGTCTAAGATAAACTTCAGAAACTTAATTAAGCACATAAGTCATCCACCAGTGGAATTTACTGGCAAACCTCACCTGACAAAGCATGTAGTTACAGAGSGAAAGGGAAGATGAAAAGATTAATTTTAAAAGATACTCCAAAATATTCCACAYAGATATTTTGGGCCTAGGCACATCCACTTATCACTGTCCAACACTCTGTAAGGAAATTTCAGTGGTTGTGTCTTTTACTACAAATGTTTTTCTTCCCACATCACTTTAGTGAAAYACTGCCAAGGAAAGCTGAATTTCAGACTCCTCAAAATGTTCCAAAGACAATTCCTTAGGACTGCTGAACAAATTATTAAGGGTTGAGTAATCACCTGGGTAATCAAACCAACCATTAGAAAGCATCTTAACCACCAGCTGTGCAAAGTCTCCAAATTCTTGAGCAGAGTGTCCTGGGCTCAAGGATCAACAGAGCAAGGGACTCATCCAGAGACCAAGGAAAGCCCTGGGCAATCCTGACAGAGCTGTCCTGGGCTGGGCAGGGTCTGAACCCARAGCTTACAGACAGAATAACCAACCACACTGTGACACAGAGCACCAGGGAAACTCCATAGCTTAAAATCAACAGGCTTTGGAATAGATACTTGATGAACTACTGTTGTTTACTTAAATAAAAGGAGGGAAAAAAAGCATAACATACTTGAATAAATTTAAAATCTTACTTAAATTCTTGCTTCCATCCAGGTTTATTTGACCACCTTCTGTTGGGAACTCATATCTCTACTAACAACACTCTGTTGTAATTCAGAGATCTAAGTGAAGCAATAATTCACAGAGTTCAGTCTAATACAAGAATATTCAGAAKTCCAAKATGACACTTTTCCTTAGAGATGCCYRTGGAGCRAAGTGTGAGCTGGCTGATGAACACACCTGATTTTTCATTTTTCAAAACCAGGACAATTCTAATAGCTTGAATGACATTAGATTGTAAAGAAATATGGGTAATTTTAAAAGCAGGTCAAGTATATACTGTTCATGATTTCAGTCACTTCAATGAAGTTATCCTTTAAGACATATTTAGTTTTCTACTAAAAAAACAAGCCTTCCAGCACGCATTTCCATRTCTCAAAATCTATTATTCCTTAAAAAATCCCCAAAAGCCTCCATTAATAAAGCTAAGAAAAAAATTCCATCACAAAGCCCAAATGTAAAAGGATATATACTCATCAGCCCACTGACTGTTCCAATCACAGCTGAATATTTTAATACTTTCCAGGACACATTTGGCCATTAAAATTTTGGGATCATATCTAGCCATTTAAAACAAGGACAGTTTGTAAAACATGCAAAAACCACAACAGACAGTATTACTAAACAAACACTTTGAAAAGCTCTTAGCATAAAACATCCTGMAAATCCCACGCACCCCAATACAAACATCTGAAAATAGCCCTGGCTCAAGATCCTCTAAATCTTTTCTAACCCATGGTTTTATAACCCTGTAAATTTTGAATTTTATTTTAGGAGATCAGACAAATACATTGTATTTCTACTGTTATTTGCATTAAAAAAATGGTCAAAAGAGCAAAAAGTATGTATTATGCCCAAAGTATAGAATTTACCAAATGTAAATTTTAACACTGCCAAATAGTAAATAATAAATTTCATTTTATAAACATGAGAATGGAACACAGAGTAACTTAGGGTGGATTAACCTGGTTTTTAAAATTGAGACATCGCAGAGCTTTGGAGTTYACCAAACCACTCTTAATGCAGTCTCCTCACTGCATTTAATCTGAAATACAGAGACTTAAAAAGGCCTCAAAAAATGACTTAAGTAAACTGACTTCTTTAARTCTGAGAGGAACCTGAAGTTGAACTAAATTTGCTAGACAAAAAAGCTCACGTTTCTAATTTTGTGCCAGCGGTTCATACACTATGTATAATATTTAAACATGCTCTAATTCTTACGTGTCAAAACAATCATGTTCATTAATATTTCCATTGCGCCTGCACTACTTTCGATGTATAATTTTATAAGAACCATTCCCCAGCTACTTGGTACTCGTCAAGGAGCTSAAAAGAAATGGGAATCAAAATTTGCAACCAGCGCTTCTGAATTACATATTGATATAAGCAGTGATTAACTAAACCTGTTCAGAGACTTGAGGTAGACAGGAAATAAAGGAGTAGATAAAGAAAAAAGATCCCCATTTTATGTAGACAGGGAAATTATTTAAGAAGTGTGTGAAATATTGCTAATATTTTTTCCAGCATGGAGAAAAACCATTTGCCACAAGATTTTTTTTTTTCCCCTCTCAGAAATATAATCCCCACTCCAGTCATGGCCTAATGCAGCTTCTAAAAATTTCAAGAAGGGGGAAAAGGAAGTTTTCAGGCTTTCCATTGACTTTTACAAAAAGTGCTCWCTCTCTCTGTTATCACCAATTATATTAAATTGGGGATATTCAGGTTGAAAAGCCAATAGAGTAACTCCAAGAAAATTAAAAAAAAAAAAAAGTGAAACATTTTGCAAAGTACTAGACAGTTATTTTCTAATGATTTCCCTAGGCTTACTAACAACTTTTTAAAATTAGTCGATGCTATATATCTCCAAACTCACTGCATTTTACCTGAGAGGTGTTAGCTACCATTCATCTTCACATCTTCATCAACAGTAAATATTAAGCATAGGGTATTATAGCAAGTTTGAGTAAAATGTATGCATTTTAGGCTAGATTTGTGAACAGGCATAAGACCAAACTCATCAATACAGGAAGCAAGCAAAAAGATTTATCCAAACCAGGGGCAGTTTAAACGTGAGCTGTACATCTTGCATGTCCCAAGGAAAAGAAACTAAGACAGTATTCAGTGTACCTTGGAATTCACAGAGCAGAACCTCAGGAGCTCTGCCGTACTCTGTCGGGTTTTTTCATTGGGGAAATATATGGATTTACACAGTCAGCAGCAGCAACGAAACAACAGCACCATATGATAGAGACTGAAAGGTGTAAAGCTACAGAAYGGCAGATTTGGGGATTTTTAGAGTTATTATTCTGGAACTTCACTGGAAACATCTCTACAGACTGGTAGAAAAAATACATTCTAAGATACATACACAGTTTACGTAAACTCTACTGAAATATTTTAGGATTTGAATTGTTTTTGCCCGCAGAGCTTCTAGCTGCTGGYTGTCAATACCCATGGAGTGAAGCACTAACTGCTCTCCCTTTCCTGCCCTTGACATTTAAGCAGACCAGCCAAAAGCCTTCAAGGCARAGAGTGCTGGTTTTGGCTGRGACAGAGTTAATTTCCTTCACAGCTACTGTGGGGCTGTGTTTGGGGTTTGTGCTGAGAGCAGTGTTGATAATGCRGAGATGTTTTCATTATTGCTGAGCAGGGCTCACACAGGGGCAAGGCTTTTTCTGCTCCTCACAGCACCCAGCCAGTGAGTGGACACAACGGGGACAGCTGACCCCAACTGACCCCAGGCTATTGCACACCACATACAATCATTTAGGCTGGAAAATACCTCCAAGGTCATTGAGCCCCACCTCCATGCTGGAAATGTGGGGGAAGRAGGTGACAGAGAGACAGGACAGGATGGGGAGGATTGTGTTTGCCTTCCCAAATCACTGCAGTGTGGAATGGAGCTCAGACTTCCTGGAGAACACTCAACACTGCCCACGGGAAATACAGAATTAATTCCTTGCTTTGCTTGYGTATAGGGTTTTYCTTTACCCATTACACTTGGCTGTGTCTCAATGAGTGCTCTCAATTTTTCTGTTCTGCTGCTCTCCCCATGCCACCATGCGGGCAGGGAGCGAGCAGCTGGGTGGTGCTGAGTTGCCAGCTGGGGTTAAACCGTGACAGACACAACTGCTGATAAAAGGTTTGTCACTGCAAAGTGTAACACGCTGGAACTTCTCAGTCCTGGCCTGTCAGATTCAAAATAAAAAAAAAAAAAA
>NW_026623683.1:436443-441556 GCF_030028575.1 Malurus melanocephalus | reverse complement strand
CCAAAACCCAAAAAACCCAGAAAACCCAATCAAAAACTGAAAAGGAGACAAGTGACACATGGAGATTTGATTCCCACCCCTGCAGCACGCTCTGCAGTGGGCAGCACCACCAGGCACTCGGACACAGACTCCCAAGACAGCTGGAGAAGGAAGATTACCAGAGCTTTTGCTTTTTCTAGGAAGTTTTGTAGCTGTTCTCTCCCTCTCTGGAGGTTTTCAATTGTTCTTTCTTTAATCTAAAGGTGAAAATCATCCAGATTGAGAGCGTATTTTTTTTTCTGTGGATAGGAAAACACAACAGAGGCACAACCTTCACTTGGGGGGCTCGTTACACACATTCCAGGCAGCTCTGATCATATTTCACTACCCTGGAAGTGATTGTGATGTCCAGAACACTGAATTATGTCATTAATTAAGGAATCGGGCAGGAGGTAGCTGATTATAAGGGAGAGAGAATCTGTACTTACACAAAACTATTTTCATAATCAGTGATGATAGAAAAGGAAATAAAGAAAAATTACCTTGTGCTTAATACAAGTGTCCTGGTATATTGTTTTAAAAGATTATTCTATATCTAGAGGATGTTATTTGACTTCAGTGGTCAGCCAAAAGCAAAGATTTAAGTAATCTTGCCTTAGCACGAATAGAAAAAAAATTACATACAACAACATTTTGCTTTAGATAGAAAACTTCCTAATTTCTCTCAAAGTACATATGAGAAAAAGGTAGGATAAGGGGCATAATTCATTTAAAATTCTTTTTTTTTAAATGTTGATTTTACCTGAAACAAAATGTGCAGTATCCAGGRGAAGAATACCATTTACTAGCGTATCAGAGATTAGTTCATTAATGGGTTCAAGCAACTGGCCATGCATCAGCATAACATTAGAGGCTGATTTTCCTCTGTAAGCCACTTACACAACTGAGCATTTGCAAATCATCTCAAGATGCATGTCAGAGAGAGAGATGACAGTGTTAAAGAAATACATTTTTCATTTTATTCTATTAGTAATACACACTACTGGATGTTGCAGTGCAGACAATGTGAGATTGTTTTAACCAGCTTGGCAAACCAGGACACACATTACCTAAAAGGTGTTTTTTATCTGTGAGACATAACTCAAACAAGATTTCACTGAGCAAATAACAGGATTTGGTGAAACACTGGTTTTGCCAAATTCCCTACAGACTTATATTTAGATTTTTAGAGGCCTCTGATTTCTTTCTTAGTCTGTGCTAAAAAAACAAACAAACAAAAAAAAAAAACCAAAAAAAAACCCCACACAAACTCATTGATGTGAAGCAAAACAGCCATCATTGAGCATGTGCTTAAATACTTGACCAAGTCAGAACCTTAAAATAAGGAAATAATGGAGATTATGCAAAACAATCACAGCTGTGCTTCTCCCACAAAGGCCAGAACAGTCACTGTATAAAGTACACAAACACCAGGTTCTCTCAGGYAAAACTCACAAGGTTGCAAAACATACATGATTTCTAAAAAGAGASATGTAAATAGGCTACAGACAGGCAGAGTTTTGTGTCTCTCCCAGTATTTTCACTTGCATCAGGCACAGGAGCAATACACATAAGATTGCTGCAGTAGCTTTCAATTCCCATATGAATGAAAATATCCCTCACTGGCCATCTTTCAGAAAACTGAATTCCAAAGTGACCCTAAAGACAGCACTGACTGGCACTTTATCACTTATTCATGGGAAAAGAAGCTTTGTGAGAGCAGTCTCTACAAGGTGAGGGTGGGTGACAGTGAGACCCATCAGGAACAGGGTCTGAAAACTGCAGGAACTGKGCTGCTCCTCTGCAAGAGCCAAACCACACTGGGAGCACATGAACTGTGAGATGAGACAGAGACTGCACCAGAGACATCCCCTGCTACATCATGGGGGTGTGGAAAGGCTCTGAAAGTTAAATTTAAAAAAAAAAAAACCAAAAATCAATTTCAGCCCTWCTTACAGCAAAAATTAAGTGGCCGATTAGTGTATGAGTAAGTCACAACTAATGGGTAGTTCTCAGAATTTTTAAGGATTATACACAAATGCGCACCTTCCTACAGAAGGTGCCTAAGCAATCAGTGAAAGAGAGGGGGTACAAAGGGGTARGGCCACTCTGGAGCAGGAGCTGAGTGTCCTTCACAATTCCTCTTTTTCTATAAATGAATGAAAAATTTTGTATTTCATAATGGAGTATTCCATTAACATGAAGCATGAGTTTACATTTCCAAGGAAACTTCACAAGCAAAAAAACTAGAAGCCTGCATTTGAAAAATCAGAGCCCAGATTCTCTTTTACAGGCACTTCAGATGCCAGCTTGACGCTGAGAAAAGAACAYATCACATACCCAGGTTATCAATATTGAACAACTCCTCTGCTGGATTTCAACATTCATCTTTTGGGGTCTTTTGCTTTAGTCCACCTCAAAAAAACCCTATTCCGCTTTTATTTTTTTTTTGTTTTCCTCAGAAGCCACGGAGCTCWGGGGAGGGAGACCGACTGCAAAGTCTTTGATATCTTTGTGCTCTCACCTGCAGTATGCACCAGCAGGGAGTGAGAGCACATGGCAGGGTGAGAGCAGCTCGCAGCTCCAGGAAGGCGCTGCCAAAATCGCGCAGCGAGGCGGGCAMGGGGCTTTGGCTGCTCGGGCACCGCTGGGGCGAAGCTGCTGATGCTCCCCAGCCCTGGGGTGATGAGATCCCGGCTGACAGCCCCCATGCACGTCCCCTCTGTCACTCTGCACACTGGCTTCTGCCATTTTTCTCATGTATTTTTATATTTAAACTCCTAAGGTTACTCTTCAGCGAGATTGCTCTTTCATAAACCAAATCCACATTGAATCATTAAACATTTTCATAGCTTTGTTTTCACTTAAATTTGTTTTTTCTTTTCATTCCAAGGCCATTTTGCCTCAGGAATTTTTTCGTCTTAGCAACTTAGCCTATTTTTGTAAGGCTAAAAAGTAATATTTATCCATTTTTAAATACTGACTTATTGACTGTGGATTTAGGCTGTTTTCATTCCTTCTATCCCTCCACTACCACAACTGTAACCTAAACAGCTGCAGATGAATTAAAAAATAATTAAATTGTTTTAGATAGAAGGAAGAGAGTACAACTGTAAAGAGAACTTTCTATTTCTCCCTTCAGCATCACTAGTTGTCAATATACAGCTGCTCCCTCATGTAAAGAAATGAAAAGTTAAACTTTAAAAGTAACTGATGGCAGTTAAAAGCACACCCTGAAGAAATTTAATACACAAGACATGTTTAAAGCATTTTTCCATGCATATCCACAATAAAGCATTGGATCGTGTTTACTAATTTAAAAACAATTGTGCACATTAACAAAAAGAACTAYGATTGCTAAATTGCTGAATTCCACACAGCAGAACATGCAGGCATACTTTCAGCAGAGGAATACACCATTTTCCCTCATATTACAGCAAGCTCTTCAAGGACTTCACTGGGAATCATGACACACTTCTTGTAGTATTTATTCTTAATGAGATTACACTAATCAAGCTTRAATTAACATTTACTCTGCATATACATGCAGGATTAGTGTGCATGCACGCACATGCAGGCYGGGGAAAGTCTTGGTGATCCATGGAATAATTGTTCATGTAGTGAAACGCTCTTACCATTAAGAAAGCTGGTATCAAGGACTCTGCAAATATGCCAGGAGATAAAAGTCACCATATTACTGTGGTCTGTTTCAGGGACAAATAAAGTACACCATTATCCCATATTCTATGGAATACACAGAACTACAGACAGAAGTGTTTCAACTCAAGACAATATGAAAAACTCAAAATAAAAGTGTCTGAAAACAAACAAACAAAATTACACAGCAGAGTTGTTAATGATTATTTACGGTGGTTCAGAACTGGCATCGTTACAGTGTTCCTTCCAAATTTCTCTCCGACACATCACTCCTGCGCAACTGAAGGATCTATATGGATGAYTTACCAGCAGTTTAGGGCTCTGAAAGGTGTCTGGATGTTGATACTCCCATAAACAGGAGTGCAATATTTAATTAAAATTGAAAGTAGGCACAGATTTCTGCTGGGCACCTGTTGTGCAGAGCCCTCAGGGCAGCACAGAGCATTCCCAACCCCGGGACCCCTCTCCACCGCGAGCCATCCCCAAACTCACAAGTGCAGCCCGTTGCTACCTGCTACGCTGAATATTTCATCAGGAATGACAACATTTTTTTTTTTTTCCCCCCCTTCTCCCTCCCTCCCTCCCAACCCCGCTTTCATATTTGCTCGCTTGACAACTTGTCACTGCCACATCACTGCCACGCTGGCTGTCCTTGAAACCTGACCTCTGCAGCTTTTTGCGCCCAGTGGTCGTGCCGTCCCTGTCTCACTCCAACCATTTCTGACAGGAGACATGCTGATCTCAACAGCGAGCCCTGGCACCTGAGACACACTGGGATTACACAGGTAAATCAGGGTATTCCGTGTTGGCTCCCAGCTAACAACAGAGGGAAAAACATGACATCCTCAACAACAGATCTTACATTCGCATATTCAAAAGATTCATCATGCTTTTACAAGCAGATGGGCAAGATTGTTTCCCCTTGCTCTGAGAGGGCAAATCACGCATAAAAAAATAAAAGAGAAAAATAAATAAATAAAAGGGAGACGTTATCGTGGTTTTAAATTAAATGGAATTAAAGGATAYGATACTGAGGAAGATGCTAGATAAAACAATGAATTAAAAAGCAAGAAGGTGAACAGAAAGTCTTGTTCACCAATCTAAATAGTTTCAATTGCAACTTTTATTAGAAGCACCTCAGTTTATTTACCTTCCATGTGAATCATATGATCCTAATAAGGTCCGTGATTTCATTCCACAATGGCACAATCYACTTAAAAGCAGGTATAACTGTACAGAAAGGTAAGGTTTCCCTTTAAAATGGCATRTTTTTAACTTTTCTTGAAATGTCTGTGCAGAGAAGAACGTGAAGTATTTTGACTGAAATAAATGCTTTTCATGGAAAACAGTGAACCCTGGAGATTAGGCTGATTCTTGAAGAACTTCATACTGTTTTAAGCAGGTGACAGTAATGTCATCGCCTGAGCTTTTTGCCTTC
>NW_026623683.1:403879-436369 GCF_030028575.1 Malurus melanocephalus | reverse complement strand
AAGCTCAGAGCTAGCCATGCAGATAGCACCTTAGCAGAAGCTACAATCAACTTACAACCAGCTCAGGTCCACACTGTTGCCTTCTGGCCAATGCTGCCATTTACTGAGAAAAAACCCAGTGAACACCATGCCTAAAATAAGAAATAGTTTRCTTTTAACATCTTTCGCTTGCAAGGACTGCAAACATCTTACACTACCTCCATCACAGCCATGCTGGAGCAGGTAATTTGGTTATTCCCTGAGTGTTAATTATCCCACAGGATATCATTCCTTGCATATGACACCATAAGAGCAAAGGTAAGGATTTTCYTTGAAAATATCTTCTGTGCATTTACAGTTTTCCATCTCTAAATTCTCTTTTGTCATTAGTAAATAACAATGGAAAGCCCCCAGATTCCTTCTTAAAACTATTCATGCCCTAAGTAATATAACATTATGCTTGGCACTCCTTTAAAGATTGGTCATAATTATCTGAGCACACTTTCGTTTCAAAATTATCTTAAAAATTCCAAAACATACTAACAAATGCTCATTTTTATCCAAGTCTCTACTATGTGACAAATCAATGTCATAATCATGCACTTTACATTTGAAAAGGAATTGTAAAGGCTACACAGMATTTCTTCCCTGTCTCAKACTWACATTAGTATTTAATTATGTTTGARAGTCTAGTGAAATTCAAGTATCCCACATTATCTCTTTGGGAAGTTGCACACATTCAGGAGAGAATACACCATTTAGGCACTGTTCACTGAAGAAAAAAAGGAGAAGGATCACAAGAAACATTTAATCTGGTTGTTTTACCTGTRTATGCTTCAGGCAAAGGAAACTGAAATAATCTCCATTTTCACTTGTCACAACTCAACTGCCTCGGTGTCACTTGGTTTAGGTGGGCCCTTATCTACAGGTGCCACCAAACCAACCCTAAAAAACACAGTAGACACTCCTAGTCAGATACAGAAAATACCTTTCAGTTTGCAAAGTTACAGCASTCCTCAGTCTGAACAGGAAGATCCACCACATCAAACATGGGTTTACAGGCTSAGGGAGGATCAAACCTCCAGACAGCCCAAGATGTGACCCCTGCTTTAAACACACCAGAATGAGGACACACACGTGTGGCTGCATCATCCCAAACCTTCCTTCAGGAATGGTAACCAACAGCAGCCTCAAGCAAGTTCAGCCAGGCTGGGTAACCTTCCTTCCACCTGATCTTTCCGGGAGGAAAATTTACCTTAGGACAGCTCCAATGTTTGCTCCCCTCCTGCATTGCAGGAGGCAGCACTTGGTCAGGTGGATTATGAGCTCCAGAGAAATTTAGTTGTTAACATTTGGGGTTTTGAAATGCAAAAACACAACAAACAGGAGGTGTTTCCTTGGTTTTTTTCTTTGGAACAAGATCTCATCAAATAAAGGAAAAGATTCTAACAAAGGAAACCCAGAGCAAACACAATTGAGGAGGCAAGATTCTATTGGTGTATTTTACAATGCTCTCTGGGAACAGGAGAGAAGCAATCAACTTCCTGAACTACAAAGAGTTCACAGCAAGTGAGAACAATCTAAAAAAGGGCCTGTGTGTACTTGTGCTCAGAAAAACCTTTTGAAAACAGACAACACTCATAGCAATCTGCTCCAATTGGAAACTAAAAACAAAACCACAAACCAAACAAACCACGACAACCTGCATTCTTTCAGAGTGTAATTCTCTGTCCAGTAAGCAGGGTCACTATAACAATTCTGCTTTGACTGCATCAACTGAATGTGAGTCAGTGGGAAAACTCAGAGTAACAGAGTTCTTGCAGAATTTAACCCTTTCTTGAAAGCCCCAAGGTGCAACCGAATTATCAGCACAAAGTAACTTAGCAACACTTAAGACAGTCATGCTTGAAAACATATGTAAGCAAGTAGCAGAAATGATAGCACTTTTCTTTAAGCGAAATTTATGACATTTGTCACTTGTGTTCTCCGAGCCCATCTGTCTATCAGTGTGCTCTCTGAGCAAATGCAGCTGAATGCTGTCTTCACAGCGTATCATGTTGTGCAGATTTAAGAAAACATACGTGCACTTTTAAAGTTCCTGTGCTTTACCAGGCTCCTGCTCAGGCACAATTTGGAGCCACTCAGTTCATGTGCCACGCTGTTGTGTGGATGAGAGTGCAAATTCTGGGCTTCTTTGTTCAGCAAAAAGAGCATATTTCTTACCATTTGAACCAGCAAATTACATGAATAATGTTCTGTAAGCAAAAGCTAAGGAGGCAAAAGGCTCCGTAAAAAAACCAAAAAAAACAACAAATCAGTCCTTCAGACCCAAGAAACATATTGTTTAAAAAGCTACAATTCCAAAAGTCACAGACAAAAAACCTCAAGTATATCTTATGCTTCAAAATATGATAACAAAAAGGATAAGGCYAAAATCAAAGTCCTCCAAATAGCACAGCCTCTGCCAAAGCAGCTGAGATGAATTTTATCTGCCCGTAACATGAAGAAAAGTAAAAAAAAAATCCCTCCCACAACACACACGCACATTAAAAAAACAAAACCAAAAGGAACAAAAAAAAAGCAGGGGGAGGAAAAAAACACACACACCTTAAAAAAAAAAAAAAAAAAATCAAGCTAGCCTATACCATCAGCCTTGAAAGAAGTCTTATTCATTGGAGCTAAAAATCCAAACGAGTATCATTAGGCTTTATACTTTCACATTCTTCTTGTGCTTCAGGAATATGTATCAACATTAAATTTAAAGGGAGTCTGGATTTTCCAAACAGAATTCAAAACATACAGAAAAAGAAACACCAGGGAACTTTCAGCAAATGTGTTTTGGAAGGTGATTATAAGATTCTCAAAGCAGGATTCCTGATTATTTCAGGGACTTGGGTTCCAGCACACTCTGCTCTGTGTTTCTCTTTGTTTCCATAACAAACTTACATTTCTTCAGCTTTAATTAACGTTTGACATATTGAGTGCTGAGCCCAGATCATACTTTTTCCATACCTTTACAAATGCTCGTGTCTTTTGCAGCAGATCATAAAGTTCAAGGGCACAAGTAGATGTACTGTAATTCAGCCATATGATTCATATGAATTCTGCTTTGCTTAACATACTCAGGAGGCCCTCCCTCCCCAAGAGAAAAAGAGTTCAATTCATAAAATACTAATAGGTTCATTATGCTCAGAGGCTGAGCTACACTGAGGAGCTGAGAATGGCAGAATGGGATCTGGATAAAAACAGTCACATGTCTGMAAGTTCAGCTGCAGAAAYACTGTGACATCAKWGTCRYTACTTCCATTTCAAAAATATGGGAYAYTTGTACAGTTCCCACATTTCTCAACGAACATATAACCCGGGTGCACTGCCACATGAGCCTGCATGCAAGCAGTCCTTAAAAAAATAATTCTTATAGCTTTGAACTTAATTTTGAAACCWTCTGCCCAGAGATCCCACAGTAGCAGAATTCACAGGCAAGTCCAAATMGCCACATTAAGCAGAAATAATTGCAGAAAGAGTCTGAGYTCCTTAGTTTGGTGGTACTAAGTTYAGCCACAGCACCTAGATRCATTTTCAGCAAAGAAGCAAGATGAACAGTTTAGCCAGTTCTGGTTAGGCACACCTTACAATCCTACAATTCCCTTTCTATACCTCTCTGTGCGGAAATGACAGACTGGTTCATATATTACACTTCCACATTTCAAAACCTATGCTTTTAGATAAAGACTATTCCCTCCCCCAGTGCTGGCCCTCAGCTTCACAGAGCAGCTCATTCCAGTCTGCAGCCTGGAATTTTTAATGCAGTGGTAAAGGGTCAGTGCAGGTCCCAAACATCCATTGCTCTGCCTGGCAATGGCATCTCCTGGTACCACCCCCAGCCTCTGCTTTCCCCCTCAGGTTTCTCCGCTGTTCCTGGGGGAAAAAGGGAAAGTTTTTGGTGCTCAAGCCCCTTTTTTTTATGTTCTATTTCATTACTCTCACTGTGGCCATTGGCATGARCAAGGCCCACAGGTGAGAGTTTGAGACCTCAGTAGTACCCCCTCAATAGGTCTGTCCCCTCAGACCCCACGGGACACAACCTCAGATGCTTTGTCTGTCCCTACACTGGGGAATCAGGGGTGTGGAGGGTCAGAGGGACCTGCCAGGGACATTATTCACACACTGCACCCATGTCTGAGGAGATGGGTATGGACATTTTGGGAAAAGGAAAAAATTCTCCACAGTAGTACTGTACTTCACAGTACAACCAGGCTCCTCACTGAAAAAAAGAAAATATTCTTGGACATAACCCAAAGCACACCTAAATCCATGGAAAGGGTGTACATGAACTGAAACCAACCATACTTTGGGAAAGTCAATTTGCAAAAAGAAGGAAAAATATTACTGTGAAGCAGAACTTGTATTTACAGACCAACTTCTCTGAGCTGTTTCAAGCACATTGATGAGAGGGTATTGTTTATCACCAGGAATTACAGTAACACTCATATTTAAGGTCACATCCCACTAACATTACAATACTGTGTTTTAGCTGATTTATGCTGTTGTAGTGAAAGTTCATTCCAYATGTTTAGAAACTGAGAAGAAACAAATTTCATTTTAGATTATCTCTACATAAAATTTTTACAATTCATAAAATAAAAAAAAACTAACCAAAATGTATGCAGCAATTTATTTCTAGCACTCTTTACCCATAAGTGAATTATTTTTAATAGATGAACAATCATGCCAGATTTTTAAGAACACTAAATTTGATTTGTCTATTTTAAATCAACCCATTATTGCAAACTATTAGAAAAAGAAAATGCCAAAATCTGYACATCAATAACTGCATTAAAATTATGTAGTCACAATTCAAGCCCAAATAATCAAATTCTGAATTAAGATGTGGACATATGCCTGTATGCTCATTTTCACCATTGCACACCAAATGTAAAATTAACTGGCAGTTATCTGCACTGACTTCAATCTGTTTCATGTAGATCAATAGCTAAGAATATTTCACTATAGAGATTTATCACATTAGCTCTGAAATTACTCATAGTAATTAAGTATATTGTTCTTAAACTCTTTAGAGATTGTTGAAGCACTTTTGCTGCTACTTAAAGAAAACAACTATCAAGGGAAAGCATTTTCCAGAAAAAAAACTTTGTCCATTAATGTTCTTTTAATTCATTTAAGCTCTCCTATCCTATTTKCAATACCCTGGAAAGATTTTCTTCTAACCAGACTTTCTTTTGAAGCCTAACATGACTAAAAAACTTTTTAAACCCSTTCATAGATTTTGAGCTGTGATTTACAGTATGTCACGTTATCACCGTGATCTTTGAACAATCCTTGTYTGTGCATGCAGCAATCCCAAATGTGGAGCAACAGCTCTTCTGGAACTCAGATCCCCATGTCACAAGAATTCTGAGTCTATAGGATTTCTGTATGGGTTTGCCAAGGATCCTGGAGGAACTCGAGACTGAGTGGTGCCACGGGATAAAACACACAAAAACAGAAACTTAAATTTGCATGGTTTATTATCAAACACGAGAGGGACGCCTGACTGAACTAAGAAAACCTTTATAAAGTGCAAAATCCAACAGTACTGGATATCAGCATGGAGTGTGCCCCCCTCACTGCTCTGTGGGGTTTTTTTTCAAGCAACAGCATGGCTTAAATTTCTCAGGCTTGACATCCCATTGGGCCAGTGCGTCGTGTCCCTTTTTGTCAGGCTGTCACGTCACACAGTGTAATGTGGCATTTCTGTGTAACGGACTGAGACACGTCATGCCAATGACATGTCAGCCTTGTGAATTTCAAAAAGACACAGTTCAATGGAAAACATGGTTTTCTAACTGCCCTGGAGGTTTTAAACCTTAAGAAAAATAAAAAAAGGCTTTTCTTCTCCAGTGATTTTGCCACTGAAAAGCACATGTTTTTTGGTGTCACCCATGTGTAGAGGCAGGTAGCAGGTATCTGAATATTTGGACATCTTTATTACTGAATCTTAAATTGTTGATTCAGTTTGATAATTGGGAAAGTTCCAGAGCACAAATGCATTCACTGAGTAGATGCTGTTGTTTATTCCCCCCAGAATACACATGCAGTGAGAAAACTTTTGCATTTAAGATAAGCCTAAACACTGAATTTCCGTRGCTCACAACTCCTTGATTCATTCCCAATGTCTTTAATGGATACACACGTTCCTGGTGACTGGAATGGCACATTTTGGACTGTTTGAACACCACACACCAGGTGGGACAGAGTGTTGAGCTTGGTCTGTTCTTTAAGCTGGTYTTAGATTGGCAAGACAAAAGCAGCATCGGTCTGCAACACTAAGCACCTTATGATTTTTTCCAAAGCCTATTTTTTCAACACCAATTTCATGTGCTCCAATCTGGAAAACCAATCAACTGAGGATAACACCTTCCTCCAATCACTATCCCTAGACTTAAATGCTCAAAAAAAAAAAACCAGCAACTTCATTCTATGCCCTAAAATGCTTTTATTTCGTTAACAAATATTTTTTTTGAGTTATAGGAAGGAGCAAATTAAGACCCTTAAAAGAGCAATTATTATGCCAATACCTCACTAAATTAAATAAACGGATGGCAGCATTTTAAAACAGTGTTTTTGCTCATTTCAAAGCAGGGACGCTTTCTCAGATGGACTGCTCTCAAATYACACAAATATCACAGTGGAGCAGCACTGAAAACTGAATGAGGGACTGGGAAGTCACCAATGCTGCCTGCAGAAAACCAATGAACCGTGCTCCTTGGCACATACCTGTGCTAAGCAAATGGGTTTGGTGGGCACTGGAGTCAGATCATGAGCATATCAATACCCTTTTTTCAGCAGAAGAGCATTGATCAAACCTAAATATGCAAGTTGAGAAGCATCATCTATAAATGATGGCGATGTTTCACTAAATATCTTTTTTTTAAATAATGGGGCTAGTTAAAAACACAGTAACAGTAAAAATGAAATCATATTCTTCATTATAAAACAGCTTTATGGGATAAAATATTTTCTTTTTGATAACAAAAAAAAATACTTGGGGGTCTATAACTTTATTCCACCGAAATTTCATGCTACTATTGAAAGTCTATGGTGAACTAAGARCTGTGTTCCATTCAAAACTTCATCATTCCCTCAGAGAAGGAGATGCCATTCTGAAACTTAAATTTCGTTCTGGTAGGTACAACATGAGATTGTCTTCCTTTCAGTGTTAATCCCATTCTGGAAAACACAAAACACATCTAATGGATTTTTTTCAGTGCAAGAAATATAGTAATTTTAAATGTTTTTTTTTTTTTTTAAATGCACAGTGGAACTCATGGTCTAAAGGATACTACACTGCTTCAGCACACACCTGCTCACAAAGCCATAAACCACACCAGCAGCAAGTGTTCCATTACATTCTGTGGTTTTTAAATAGGTGAAATTTAAAGAAAATAAAGGTAAACCTAAATTCACATTAACATCTGCCATTACACAACTACACCTGCTTTTAACCACCAATCCTGGACTGTTCTCCCACACATTGCCCCTCTCCTCCAGCCCGAGCATCCCTCAAAGCTGCAGACAGCCAAGGAGGCAGAGTTGGCCATGAAGCAGAAATAGGGGACAATGTTTTATTCTTCTTTCTCTACCATAAGACTCATACACAGATCTGCATTTATCCATGATGGAGCACCAAACAGACCTCCCAAAACACCAGCTGCACAGGAACATAYCCTCTCTGCAGCACAGTGCACTGAAATGGGGGATCAGATGCCAGAAGCTGTCAGGAGAAACAAAGAATTCCTCTAATGTCTCCTGGAAATGAGAATGAGACTAAAACACATATTTTTTCTTATGTGTTGATCCCTTTGGATCTAGTGTGAGAGTTTTTATTCTTAACTATTGAAAAAAYAATTTTTAACATTTTTGTGACTATTGTGAAACTTTTTCATTTTGTCATTAAGAGAAAAGAGTAAAAATTACTGTTACTAACGATCAAAAAACCAGTTTCCACAGGATGACTATGGGTATTTAAACAGATTGGTTGAAGGATATTGTTTTAGACAACCCTCTACATTGTTTCTGTAAAATACAAAACTGACCTGAAACTTTACAGCCTCAAAATCTATCAAGCTTTTTTTTTTCCTCTTTGGAGAGAGATGCGTATCTAACAGCTGCCAATTTTCATATTTCCACCTATAATTGGAAGCAACATCTCTTGACAGCTGACCTGGACTGGAAACAAAACCAAGGACCATTGGTCATAAATAATTCCAATACCTAAAAGATAAGTAATTCTGTTGGAGAAGAATTGAAACTATTTGATTTTTTAAAATTCTTTTGTTTCTTAAGCGGTAAGAAAAAACAAGTGCATCTGTAGTCAACCCACACCGTAAATTCCAGTATCCTCCAAAATCCAAGGCAAAACTTGCATGAAAATRCCAGACTTTCACATTTCCAAATTCTGGTTCCACCTCATTCTAATGCTTGTGAGGTAATATTTAAAGAYTCACAGAATGAGATTTGAYTGCCAGGTAAGCCAAAGTAAAAACRTGATAGATAATTCCACCATTTCTTTGGCATTATTTAAAATTTATTTTTAGTTTTAACAGCATAACTCCAGTGAGGTATCACTATCATTTTCAATAGATGGCTTTAAAGCTGATCATTCTTTTTCCTTCTCAGCTCAGAAGTGTGGTTCTAGAGACAAATCAGGAGCTGAGTGTCCCTTGGCCTGGGGTGCTCTCAGTGAGCAGCTACCCCTTTTCTGAGCATCCTGAGGAAGTGCTGATCCCTCTTTTCTCCTCCCAGCAGCAACCCCCAGATGCCAACACAGAGATTTCCTTGCTGGAGCTCCCATTCCCACCACCACAGCCCTCATTTCGCTCCAGCCAGGTCCCAGCTCATTCTCCTTCCCTCCCATGARCTTTTAGCAAGCCACTGCTAGATTTACTTTTCTATTCTCAATTCCAGAGATGCTATTTAGGGCCAGATAAGTACCTTACGCTCCTCTGAAAATTGCCTTTATAACATYAGTACCGGTTTTGCTGCAGCTTCCTGATGGCACGAGGCAAAACTACATCTGTTTTGACTCTGCTGCTTTGCATGGAGAAGGGGGAGGCCTTGATTCATGGCTACCCCAGTCCCCTAAATAACTGCTCTCAAAGAGATTTCGACCTCTGATCAAATGTCACGGGATTTTCAAAGCCATGGACCTGCTTTTACAAGCCTCAGCCCAATTCAGCTCTTACACTGTGCTTAATAAGATCTGCAGCCYTTCTTTGGTCATAAAGTGCTTGATAGTGGCCTTTTTTTTCTAGAGATGGATGAAGTGTTTTTTAGTATGATAGAAGCACAAATACAAATCTAAAAGAGAAACCCCTCAATCTTCTTCTTATAGTTGAGCAACCATTAACCTTTCCTCCTTCTCTCCCCAAAATGCCAATTTGTATATAAAAACAAGCTCCAGGACTTAGACCTTGGGTGGCAGTTTTAAGTCTAAAATCAATTTTTGAGTTATAAACCCTCTGAAAATAGGGGTTTATAATGGAACCACTGACAGACCCTTAACTACAGCGGCGCTAGCGGGCACCACTATAATGTAAGAATAAAACTAAATTACATCACTTGTCATCATTAAGAAAAATTTTCATCTCAGTTCTTCATTTGAAAAGCACTATAGTTAATGAATGATTACTGAGCCATGACACCTAAATGACTAAAATATAGGAATTATACTGAGGTCAACTCAAGTATTTTTTAAACCATGAAATTAAGGGGTCTATTCGCTGTGCTATAGGAACAGGCCTGGCTGTTCCGCTCCCTTGCAACACTGACTTTGAGCATAAGGGAATGGTCTGTATTTCTACAGTGGAGATTAGGGCCCCATGCAAATTGAAGAGGAGAACACATGRCTGCCCAACATGTATGGGGTTCTTCTCTGTGTTCATACATGTTCCCTTCAACACCTCTTTTCTTCATGCTCTTCTGCAAGCAACTAACTTGACAATGAAGACTATTTTATTGCAATGGAAGKCAGAAGCTTCTTCTTTGAAAAATGATATTTAATTATTCAACAGAAGGTCCAGTAACTTAAATTTAATACACATTTAAGTACACCAGATCCTTTTACCAAGACATTTAAAGAGAAAGGCATTTTAAGGAGAGCTGACAGTACTGCACTCTTGTGCAATGCTCTGACAATGCTTCATCCCATCCCTAATGTACTGTGGGATCTTGAATTAAGAACAAAAAAGCCTCATTTATCCATGTGCTTGGACATTTAAAAGGTAAATACAAAGAATCAACTGTAAAAAAAAACACAGAAAAATGTAAACATTGCTTGCATGTGCATGGTTTTCTTAATCTGAAGCTATTTTATACATCCTTCTAACGGGGAAAACAGTGATGCTCAGGAGAACCAGAATTGTTGCAATTGCTCCTACAATGCAGAGAAATGAAAGGGAGCGGGCAAAGCTATGAAAGAATGGGAAAGGAGAAAATTTTCATCACTGCCATCCAAAGAYTCCATCTCTGTGATCCCTCCCCAGTGCTCCTACTTTGCTCATGTTCTCACAGCACTGAACCCGAGCACTGCTGATCATGAAAATTTGTCTAACACTTGAAAAAATGCCAAAACTATGAAGAAAACATGCATTGCCTATGAGGTGCTCGAGGGATATGTTGTCAGTCCTGCTCCTTAATCCCAGAGCCCATATTTATCTTATGTTTCTCTGAGCTTCAGGTAAATGAGGATGGCTGAGTAACTTCAGATTCTCAAATGATTCAAGCAGTAGTAGAAGTATTTATTATTTTAATTTCAAATCTTTCACCTTTTTTGGGGCGAAAGAGCAGGGGAACACACACAGACAACTGGAGGGTGTGGAGGGAGGGCAGCACACAAGCAGGAAAAAGTTATCCAGRGAATAGTGATTGAACAACTGCATTTATTCCTTTTTTTTCCATATGGAATTTTAAACACACACATTTCCCAATAAAGGATTTCTAAATGCTGCTTTAAGAATATTTTGCTTCCCAGAGAGGAAAACTCTTGCTAGGTCTTGGAGCTGCTGAAAGTGTAAGCAGAAGTGAAGGTTCCCAAATTGGAAACGATGAATGTAGWCTGCATGTTAATTGTCACCGAGAGAGTTTGCTCATGTTGGTCACATGGCTGGTGACAGTCAGAGATGTTGATGGAGTCTGACCTGCTCTAAAAAGCTGGCATTTTCAAAAAAAAATGAGATAGAAGCTATCTCTGCAGTCTGTGGAAAAAGAAAAGGGGAGAAAGGGGCTCCTGACAGCTCAAGCAGAGGAGGAAAATTAGAAAGGAAAGCCAGTACCACTACCATATGGGCTCATAGCTCATCAGGACAGCTGGCAAGAAACATTGCTCTTCTCTTCTTTACTTCCAGGGCTGTGATACATTTCTTTATATGGCTATCAATAATGCTGAATGATTAATGCTAATGATTTATGTTAATTTCATTATAAGCTTTATTTGTTGCCCAGTGTTGAATTAAGCCTGTCAAATCATCCTTTTCCACATTGCTAAAGATTCTTAAAATGCAGAGCTAAATATAACATCTGATCATTAATATGTTAATACACCTGTTTCATATATAGACYAGGAAAACAAGAAAGGGGCTATTTTAAGATGATTCTGAGAGCAGTGGCTTGGGAATGTTACATCTACTTACTGCCAATTACTTACAGGAGAAACAGTGACATTTAACATTTTCTTCCTGCAACTCTTAAAATAAAAGGGCAAATACCATCCTCTGATACCAGATTGCATAACACCATRTCACTGTCCTTTAAAGAGTAAATAATGCACCAAATAATGCACCAAAACGACCAAATAATGGAGTGTGGAGCTTCTGGGGAGCAGCCCAGCCCCTGCTGAGACCCCCATTCTCTACCATTCTACATTAAGCTACCTCTGGTGGTTCAAAACAAGTAGGAAGGGGACAAGAGTCACAGGAGAATTTTTATGTTAAATCTACCCCTAGGCCTACCCAGAAATTCTTCTTCCAGACTATTTTCCCCTTTGTGTTCTTCTACATTTTATGGCATAAAACTGTCAGCCCCTAACTCTTCTTTAATTGTTCTCKGGCCAACATTCCAGAAATTCTAATCCCCCTCCCTCTCTTCCTTGARGTCCATTTCAGTTAAAATCAGCTCATTTACTCCACCACAGATCCAGAAAGAGGCCCCACACCCGAGTGCCCACCAGGTGTTAAATCAACCCTGGGCAATTTCCTCTCCTCTCCCCAACAGGGACCAACCTGCTGCTGTTATGGGCAGAGGAAATGCTCCCAAATCCTCCCAAATCCAAATCCAGCAGGGACAGCAGCACTCACAGCAGCCCAAGGAGAACCTGTCACACATGGCAAGAGGTAGAGGATCAAGTTTTAGATACCTTCACCACGTACTGGGCAAGTAATGCCTGCATTGTACCCTCAAAAAACCTCTGGAGATCAGGGACCTTCAAGCCTTTTTCTAATGGCATGAAGTCAACAGAGTCACAAAATGGGCAAAGAGGGACAGAAACATTGTTTTCCTGTTATAAGGCTCTAAAATATTTTTAAAAGTTGAGGCATATCAGGAAAAATTTTTCCTGCCATCTCTATTACTGTGCTACCTTTCACCTGCACAAAGACTGCAAATCACTCCTAAAAYAATGTTTTCTAGYCTTTAAATTTGGCTGAGCTTYTTACTTAAACRTTTACTTACAATTTTAATTGTTATTTTACTTTCACAATTATTAATACATTMCTCTCATAAACAGCTTGAAATAAARACAGTAACTATACGAGTKTCTTTTAATTCAGTCCACAGAACACTCTACTGTATGATTTTCACAAATAGATTTGTTTGGTCCTCTGAGGCTGGAAGAAAGAAGAATTTGATGACTAAAGGTACTTAAATGAAAAATGTCCTTTGTTTAAGAGGATATCAAATAGCAGGACTTTGCACTTGGGCATATATTATACAGAATTTGAGAAAAAAGGAGAAAAGTTTTAAAAAAAACTAACACAGAATTTTGATCTAAGTACCAGGAATTAAAATCTGAGCTCTTGTAAGGTTCTAGATGTTTGCCTGAAGTATCATTGAGTCTGCTCTACATGTTCTTGCCCCTACTTATTGTTTATTAAATTTCCCAGATTTCTGGAGGACAAGTTTGGGGGGAACACAGAAAGATTTCTCTCTGAGGATCCTATTTGATGCACTATACAGAGACACTGATAGAAAATGATTGAGACTACAGTTTTATGAGATCTGAATTCTGTCAACCCCAAAATATAAGTTACACATGTTGTATTCATAGACCATAATTAMAAAACTTAACAAAAATACTTGTGAATTTTTAACAGCTTGAGCTTTTTGATTTTTTTTGTCTAATAAAATCTACTACTTGCAGCTTTAAAACTACAATATATCAGTTTTGTACAAAAGGAGAAATATTCTATTTGTTGCTCCTCCTTTTTATGATGAAACTACAGTTCTACCAGTTGGTCTGGGCTATACAGCTAAGAAATGTCAAAACATATGGACCAAACCATTTATCAAATAATCTACTCTTTGAATAGATAGGCACTATCAGCAATCTGGTATTGATCTTTACAGCCTACTCTATTGTTCATCTGAGCATCCACAATGCCAGCAAGAATTAATGAAAGAAGCAAAACAATGCATACCAAGCACACAACTTCTTTTTTTACCTTTTTTTTTTCTTTAAGTTTGGTAAAATTTATGTAGTTATCAGAAATACATTACTATAAACAAGTGTGCAGGCAGGAGAGGATATGTGAAGGAAATATCACCTCCTAAGCATTAACTTCTGCAGATTTCCAGTATATTTACTCCTAGATGAGTGTAGCCTACTTACAGCTAAGATCCAGCATGATAAATTCCTTGCAGTTACCCTGGCATTCACTGGAGCTGAGACTGAGATGGCACTTTCATTAAAAGCTCCATTTCAGGGCATGTTTAATGTCTTGGACATTTCAAATTGCATCTGGCTGAATCTTGGCATACAGCTTGTCAGTCCAGATGCACAGTTTTTGTTTGTTTTTCTTACAGAAAATCGTATAAATTGGTTGTGACATTCATGAGTTCCATTGTGACTAAAAATATTAAACATTAGTATTTGGGGAACAGGTTTTTTAAAAGGAAAACACAAGCACTTACTCCTTTTTCAAATTTACCTACATGCTTGCTCCCACGCTGCCTTCCATTAGCTCTGCAAAAACCCACAGGTCCAGCACATAATTCTCCTTCAAATTTCTCTCTAAAATGCTCTGCTAAGGAGATGCTATTTCATCTGCTATGTTTTGATTTAGATTGCTAAGATTTGAGATTATCAACCGACAACACAAAATTTTAGATATTGATGTTACTGCCGTTTTCTATTCTCATACTCTGTATGAGCAGGACAACTGGCAAGATGGGATAGAGAGCAAAGAAGCTGTGACMAGACCCACAGCCAAAAATTAAATCCAGTGAATCTCCTTCCAAACCAGTTCAGMAAAACACAGCCACCACCTAAACAGCACAAAGTAACCACAACATGCAAAAAATCCAGTCCTTTTTACAGGGCTGGGAAATTTAGGTCTGTTTCCCAAACCTCTGCKCTGTGCAGTCAAAATTCCTCTTTCATCTCCTAATGCCTATATTCCTCATTGCTTCCCTGCCAACCTATTTTTTTCAAAGGTATTTATTCGATGGCCATGGCAGTGACTTTACCACGGAGAACTGTGGGGCAGAAAAAAGAAGAAGCAAGAGGAATTCGCACAGCAAACACGGCTGGAACTCAAAAATCACCGTTCTGGACTTTGTCAAGACAATTTGTAGACTGGATGATGTTCTTTGCTGAGGTTCTGCTCAAACAAACGAGATTGTAACAGCRCTAATCTTGTTGACACTTTTCTATTAAAGAATCCATCACGTTGTTATTGCATGTGAACGTTCCTCACTCCCGAGTCTGACAGGCTCAATTCCACAGAGCACATATATGTTTGGGAAATAGCCAGGTGATCTGAAGTGCTCTCCCATGGACTGGAGGATAATGGCAATTCTGAGGAATAAAACAAAATATGACATTGCTATTGACAGGGCCGCTGCTAACGCAGTGTTTTCTGAGGATGGTGCATTTCTGGAGTGTTTCCTGTTAATTAACTACAGGATACTCATGAGTTGCAGGTTTTGCCCAAGTTCTGTTTAAGATCTTACTTAATTTTCAGTGATTAGCATTAAGTTTAAGTATGTCAGCATTTCCATTATAAACCACATTCTCAGGGGTTTATTAAATTATTGGAAAAAAATTATTCTGAGGTAAAACTCAATACTTAGGGGTAAATTTTCAAAGTGCAGCATGCAGTTTTAGCTCCTGATCTCTGARCAAAGTCAATAAGAAGCTGCAGAGCTGCACCCCTAGTCAATGCTTTGAAATTTTACTTCAAAGTCTCACCCCAGGAACAAATTCTGTCACACACACAMAAAAATCAATTTGACCTCTTTAAATCTAAAGAATGCCTACTACTCATGTAGTGTGGGGCTGCTAATCATAAAAATTTTCACTGTTTCCTAAATATGCCCAGCCAATAATAAACAACAGCTTTTGGGAAAGGGACAAAGGCTTTGAAAGGTTATAAATACTATAATGGAAAAAAAATTATTGTTGCTTTAATCAGAAGCATAACCAGAGTAATTTCATAACTGCCATGATTCCAGCCAGCTCTACATACAAAAGAAAAGAAAAGAAAAAAAGAGAAAAAAAGTAAAAGTAGCAGTGCATTTGTTTAGACATCAACATGACTACACTCAACTGAGCTTATTAAATGCAACATCAATAACCAAGAAAGATGATCCTTTTCTACTGCCAAGAAAATGGCCAGGAAAATGACTCTAACCCAGTAAAATGGCAGACACCTTACACTGAAAGATTTGAAGGGGAATATGTTGAATATAAAGATGTCTTGTGTTGTGGCGTTGAAGAAAAAACATAATTTTTCAYTGATGTAAGGCAGCAGAGCTAGAAAGAACACAAATACAACAGTAGATCCATTAACCACACRACAAGAAATAGTGTTCACATCGACTTACTAAACTGTTTTTGATTCTTTAGTACCAACACGCCGAACAATCCTTACATTATGTTGCCAAGGAAAACCTAGAATGCATTTATTTCGTAATGTAGCTTTCTTCCATTATCATAATAGAGCCATCATAGTTGTTGCAAACACTGTATGGCCTCAAACACCTAAATACAGCCGTTAAATTGGACATTTTTTAAGAGGAGGACGTTTTAAGCYCCCCTAGGGAATTGTGTTGCCTGGCAAACTCTCAGCAGGAACCATCTATTACCACAAAACCTTGCTTACATGTGAGCGAGGAGGAAATGATCTCAGCTAACAAAGGGGACACATTTGGAACCGTGGCCAGAGAGGGACAGTCACTCCAACGCCCTTGAAGTTAACACCTCACACTGACACAGGACCTCAGGTGGGTTTTAAGCTGAGCTGTTGAGTTTAGGAAGTTTTTTTTCATCCTGGGCAAGTGATTTCTCTCTTCTGTGACAGCAAATTACAGTTTAACCTCGATTTCTATCTCAAAGATCCATCCCACCTACTCTCAACACTTCAGCTTTGTGCACAAAGAGGACARGGTGGAATTGCAGAAGGAAAATACAAGACAGGACAGCACCCAAGACACTCAAAGCATGGTAAAGTATTCCCCACTCTAAATACAAAGGTTGCAAAAACCTGACTGTTTTAATCACCACTGTGCTTATTGATCACAGCAGCAAGGCAGAGACTGACACTTTCCRAATAGTTTTAGGCTGAAAATCAGGAATAACTCATTTATGGTCTATGTTGTATCATCCATGCTTAGYAAGTCTTTAGKYTGAGGTTTCATTARTTGTATCAGTACAGTGRGGTTAGGTGGCKAAAATCTCATGTGGTGCTACCCTGYCAGTTACCTGCTAATCTATCAGAAAAGGCTCAGAAAGATTAACTATTTCATATCCATTTAAAGTATTATTCATTTCATGATAATTTGTTTATATATGTAATGAAACTGAGAAGCACAGAGACAACCTTTCCTTTGCCCAGCTCTTCACATCAAAAAAAGCTTTGAAACAATTAAATCAAATTATTAGTGGTGTATTAAAATATGGCACTTGCATTGATCAGTGTCCAGCTTTTCAGTAAGTGTTTTTTTGTTCTCATCTTGGCTACATTTTAGGATTCATAAAATCTGACCATCAATTCTTCTCTGAATGAGCAATAAAAATCTTTCCATTTCATATAAACAGTATTTGCACCAATATGCTGCTTGCACTGAATCTGCATATCCAATATTACAATATCTTAGTGAAATTTGCACAAATAATTAAATGTGAAAAGTGTGCCATGGCAAATCACATTATCACATGCAGTTCACAATTAATTCTATTAATGCTGACCCATCAGCAGTCCAGCTTCTCACTGTTTGTTAGATGTGGTAAATTAGTTACCAGAACCATTAATTRTGGTCTCTTGAAAACACAGAATTATCAAACAATGAGAAATAATATTAAATTCATAACAAAATAACTTTTATTTCAGAATTTCTTAGAGGTAATTTTCCTTGCTGTCAACATTACCTCCATCCCAAGGGACAGCAGTTTGCTACACAGTTCTCCAACTTCAGAGCCCAATTAAATAAAAAAAACACCTTTTCCTTTGGGACTGAACAGGTTTTGTGTCACCTCCCACCAGTCCCACTCAACTCGGCTGAGTATTCTGGAGCAGCACCTTCTCCACCTGCTTGGTAAAAACAGGAGCAGAGGGCCCCTCACAGAGCTCTGAGCTGCAAAGCACTGTACCACATTAAGAGAGTATTATCTTATTTGCCCTTAACACAAATATGCATAAAAATTACACCCACCCATTATTCAGAGTCCATACACAGCACCAATGTGGGAAAACACCAATATCATCTCCTCAAAAACAGTACCAGTATCACAGGACATATATTTAAAACTTAGCATATCTATTTTTAGATTAATTAGTCTTGTTATGGCAACACCTGAAGCACAACTCTCATTTGTAAAACTACCTAACACCACTATAAATATACACATGTAGGCACAATATTAATTTGACAGCTTGGGGTAAGGGCAGGGATGGTGTGGCTAAGTGCCTGCTAAAGGAGGCTTGGCAGTTTGTTGTGGAAAATATTAYATACTCAGCCTCAGGAATGGAATTCCAACATCAATCCTAAAGTAGAGCTGAAAGAGGGAGCAGGTGCTCTCGACAGCCCTTAGCAGGAAAAGCACACACTCTGAGCTCAGATCACTTATCCGTGTGCCTGCATTGTACCAACAGCAGCAGCATGGCATCAGGCATCGTGAGAGAGGTCATTTACATTGTAAAACGTACAGAACCGTGACCAAAAAAATGAAAAAACCAAACAATGTAAGACAGGATTTTATGGTTTCCTATTCAACAAAAGAGGCAAAGCAAAAACCTCTTAGAGAGGCTCTGAATTTAAAGGTACATYGGATGGAGCTCGTGTGTGAGTTTAYCCAGTCCTGGGAGAGCTCCACCAGCAATTRTCCTTTCCAAGCTCCTGGAAAATACCAGAGCTGCTGCAATCTTTCCATCATTCTTTGCCATTCTCAAGAAAACTCAGTTTTCCTCATAATTCTCTCCCAGCCACATTAATCTTTAGTGTGGTGATCCACTAACCAGCTCTGTTTTCTGGAGCCAGGCAATACTTCTGTGGCTTTCTGGGACTGCTAGAAATCAGATCACGAGCCCCAAATAAAGAAAGGAGACACTATACCCCCTCTGCCTGGGAAGTTTTAARAAACAAAGTCACACATGTAATGTATAAAGCAGAAATATTCCTTTACTGGTGTTTCAGGTAGTGTACTGTAGGCTTCCATACGAGACAAAAAGAAAGCAGTCACCTCAAAAAGGAARTTTCTACTCCTTGGCAACTCCTTAATCTACACAAATGGAAAAAATGGCATACAGGACAGAGGAGTGTGGACAAATAAAAAAAATGGGGGAAAAAAAAAAGACTACATAAATAATAGGGCCATTGAATCTCAAAGGGACATCAGACTTATCCTGCAGAAGCCAAAGAAAGCTTCRCTGAGGTTTTTCCAAATAATTGACAAGAAGGTTTTTATTTCCTCATGATCTAACTTCTCAGAATAGGTGGAAAAAAGAGCAGGGTTCCTATTCCATCTCTTTCAGCTTTGGCCCAAAATAGGTCAGGAGAGAATATCAGACAAAAACAGCTCTGCTTTCTATAGCTGGAATTTCACAAAACGAAACCTGGCCTCAAATGTGTGGAATCAATATTTCAATAAACTATGAAGATTACATGGCCAACACCAGAAAACACACCTTCAACCAAACCTCTACCATGCAATATTAACAATCCAATCCCATGCCTAGAAACTTGCTGTGCACTTCTTTATACTTTCAGCTATCACTGATAATTGAGTCACCCCAAAAATTAACCTGTTTATGGATAAGACCACCATTAATTTCATTATCACTTTGGCAACATTTTCAATCATTATTTTAATTATCTTCAAAAATCTGGTAATGAGCCAATCCAGAAACTAAGTAAATTGACAGCAAGCAATATGGAAAATATTTTTAAATGTTATAAAGATTTGTTTTGGAACACTTGATGATCAATGTATGAATGTCAGCAAATAATATCCTCCTTGTTTTTCTYATGATGAAAGACAAAAAGCACTGTCACAGTGGAAGAGCATTTTAAAGTTATATAACCACAAGGCTGAAGGATCAAGCACCAAGCTTCCTTGTAAGAAAAATTAACCAAGGATTTTACTTGCAGGCTCTAGGGCTGACCCARCTGTCAGGAGAGGGCAGTATATTCTGAGTTTGTACTCAACATTATTTATCTCCCCTTTACGTGGATCTCATGCAAAGCCAAATGTGTGTGATGAAAAAAAAAAAAAAAAAAAAAAAAAAAAAAAAAAAAAAAAAAAAAAAAAAAAAAAAAAAAAAAAAAAAAAAAAAAAAAAACCCAACAAAAGTAGTTTACAAATGTGGAAAATACATGGACACACGTTGGAAAAGTCTGTGGGGGTTGTGAACATTCTATCATTCTATACTTCTCAGGACTTGGTTTAACAAATGTTATCCCTTTCCTTGCATCCTTCATGTCACCAACACCCTTTTTTTTCAGTGGGTATTTAATATCTGGCATTCTAACACAATGTAACTCGACGTGGCCTCAGTTCTGTTATAAATATCACACTATTAGCAGCCCTTTATGGTTTGATTGAACAAATCCTGTTCCACTGATTAGAAGTTGTCTGTATTACATGGGTTTGTCTCAGATTTGTTTCAMTAAATCCAGGCTTTAGCAGCTTCTCTCACTCTGTTTCAATTCACAGTGCTTGATAGTGCCTCACCAGCCTCTWAAAGGTTCTCCTCCTTCTAATCAAACCCCTAGAGGCCCTTCAGCAGCTAACCTGGGTGATTACAGGCATTGCTGYTGTAATTTTCTAAACTGTAAATGCTTTTTCTTAGTCATCAGTTTCAATTGTGCAAAGTTGCCCAACTGTAATGGAAGCTGCATGCAGAAATATTGTTGAAAATTTAATTTGCATGCAAATCTGCCCACTTGCCATCCTTTATTGTGAAGTGTTAATGCAGTCACACAGAGCTGCACTCGTGGATTACCAGGATTTCCAACCAGGCACTGTGACCACCTGGATGACCCATCCTGCACCACCYCACCAACATTCCTGGGTGGGTTCCCCACTCACAGACATGTGCTTGCACACAAGAACTTTCTAAAGTACACAGCTGGCTATATGYTCCAGCTCACAGCACCTACAAAATTGCTCTAAACAACTACAGTTATATTTGCACCAAAAACTAAAAACCGTGTTTTCAAATATTGACATTTTTATTTGATTGGCCTCCCTTCCTTTATTTTGCTCACTCAGAAAAAAAGAAAACCAACCCCACAATCTCTGGCTAAACTTTCCAGTGAGATCCACCCTGAGCCTTGATCTGTCTGTTTTCAGGGGTYTTTCCTGTGCCTCCCCTGCCCCTCCTTCACTCACCATAACTGAAGGCACTGCAGTGGCACACCTTTATTACCTCAGGCTCCATAAGCATGTGCCTGTCATTGTCACCTACCCACTTTCCACCGAGATTTATTGTATTAAGCAGGCTGTAGGTAATTAAGGAGTACCACTCTGATGTGATTAATAATCACCACACAATTCCTGTTACACACAAAAGTCTCTTTCCTCCTCACTTCTTTACTCAACACAAGCAGCCAGCTTGCTGCTGCTTTTTATTCCATATTCTACACTCTGGATCTAAACTAGGGTCAGTCATTTTTAATGTAGCACCTGTAGATAGTGCAGCTTCATTCTAATAAAATAATCAAAAATTTATTTATTCATAAGTAAAAATAATTGTCAGCTTGAGACAACTTTATTTTTGRTTTTGAAAGTATTGGTCTTCCATTTTACTGCTATATTTACTATTTACTATATTTACTATTTACTACTATAAATGCCCAGAAGTGCATTGTGAAACTGAGGCATCTTGGCACTKTGGGAAGTACAAACTCATCTCCTGTACATGGGCATTCACTTGCAGGAACTTTTTCCAAAACCTGACTGAAAAAAGCACAAGTGGGAAAGAATCACCCCTTTCCAAAGTTTAACATGGGTCTCTGTGGGTTTTCAGTCTAATGAGGGAGTGCTCCAATCTGCTCCACCTTCCCTCTGCACGTGCTCTTTACAGACAGCAAAAATTCCTGTTTTCATTATAGGGTAAACATCCCCAACCCCAGTGAACAAGAACTGCATGGCAAAATGAAAAATAATCACACATTTCTGAAAAAAACCCTACTTTGACCTAAGATCTATTAACTTCAGGGAAAGGAAAACACTTGTTCTAATGAAACAATCACTGTATGGTAAACATTTCATACCTGTTTTGAAAGCTGGAACAGAAGGGTCATTGCTAACAAAATACATGCACCAATTCTTCAGCTGTAGAGTAAAAAAATGTTTATATGGTTCATTAGCCATTGTTACAAAAAGAAGGCATTTCTAGTATTTCAGTAACATATAAGGGAAAGACCTTTTCAGAAACCATTTGTACATTCCAGATTTTCTTGGAATTACAGAGATGTAACAATGCACTCAGTTGCGTTTTGGGTTGTTSRGATTTTTTTTWTTTTTTTTTTATGTTTACCAAGAAAATTTACAGGCTCATTCATTAAATCACAGGATGCAAGACACTGGAAATGGAACAGGTCACTAAGGGTCAAGTATTATTTTTATACATAACTCAAGCACTGTCCCTGGAGTAGGGCTGCATGATATGTGAAAGAGTCCAGTAATGAGTGTTATCACTTAATTTGGCATTCTTATTTGAAATTCCCTTCAAAGCCTCTCTGTGTTTTGAAATAGCCCAAAATGTCTTTGAAACATTCTATYACTACTATAATAAGCAATTTCAGAACAGAAGAAAATTGTACTTTTCTTTCTGATAAGTCTGCATTAATTGAGATACTGAAATAAATTTTGGAGCCCCAGAAAACAGAAAAATCAGTAAATATTTCAGYTTCCATAGAGAGATGCAAGGCAAGACAGCTCAATTTTACAACTCAAACTTTTACCTTACAGGATCTGCCAGTTWAAAGGAACATACTGCAAGTCTGGCTTTTTACAGTCCTTATTTAAGTGAATACACACACWGAGAAAATCTTAATAAATTTTCTTAATAAATAAATTAAAGATCACAAATTTCACTGTGCTTCTTCTTCTCATTTCATGCCAAAATTCCACTGACAGAAAGAAGATATTTACTCTTCTGAGACACCTGGCCTTCAACTACATTTAGAACTGAGCCTGGACTACAGAAATAGAACTGACCAAAGACTAACAAAAGAGTGTTTCAGGGTCTTGAAATATTGTTCATTTCATTTTTAAAGTCCTTATTTTTAAACAACAACATAGATCCCCAGTGCATCATCATGTCATGCATTAACTCCATTCACTCACAGGAGTTATTCCACACCTCTCCTGCTTTCAGGTCACTCCCATCAAAGAAGAGAACACATTTAACAAATCTTCRGAGCATTAAGGCACAAAGAAAAGAATATGAACATGTAGATTTGCTTCAACTCCTTTGAACACAGCAAGAAATAAGGCAGTAGGCAGTAAGCTTAAAGCAATTGATAAACTATATGAGGGGAAAGAGGAAAAATTRTCTTTCACTGCAGATTTCCAGTGACCTTAATTTTTAGGCTCTTTGCACTTCCAGTCACAGAGTCCAGACTGGCTCCAAGACCATGGATATCCCTAACTCCAGCAAAGCAAATATCTCAAACTGCCTATATCCTACTGCCCATCAGGTGAGCTGATCAGAAAAGATCAGAATTGTTTACAGGTGAAACTTTCTCAGCCAGTCCCAGTTCAGGTACAGGCTGTACTGTGCTCTGTCTGTGGTTTGAACCAGGTTTTTGTTAACACCTACTTTAAAACATTTTWAAAACTTCYCTTGAGTGAATTACAATTTAGGATTTGTTKTACTTGAACACTTTGYCATGTCACAMYAATCCACAYACAAGCYCCYCAATAAAACAGAACACACACWCATTGGATACAGYTCCAGCATACCTCAGCATTTGGTRTTRGAAGGAACTCTACAYGAAATAAAGATTTCCTCAGTCCTTYCCCTCCAYTAGAAYAAAATCCCCATTCTGTCTTTCCAGAGCAGAGCTCTCAGGATGTATCTGCTGTTCTAACAGAGCAGTAATTGCCAAGCACCTCCAATCTAGGGTACAAAAAACAGTGAACAAGAACTGAATTCTGAGCAGCTCCCCATCCTTTCCCGGGGTGTCAGCACTGGCCAGCCTCTCCCATYGCCTTCCTGGGCATTTTATCTGTGYWTTTATCTTTTCCTCCCTCTATTTTGCTTTATCTGTTTTCAACAATAGTGACTAGCCCAGTATAACAGCATTATATATGCTTTTTACAGTGCCATGTTTTGCTTTACAGAGTGAGCATAAATGAGGAAACACTAAGTTAAACTCTGACAGCCCATGCTGGATGTATCAGCTTGGCCTATAAATAAGCACTGATCACCTCCATTTTATTGAACTCATTTTCCAGGCAAGCAAAGACCACGAGATTCCTCTGCAAATTTTCCCTTTACACTCTCCAGCAGTGCTGCTGGTGTCAGCTGCGACAGATTTATGGCCTATTCATTCATGGGAACAAAAACCCTGCCAGGGCTGGTCATGGAACACGCAGTAGCAGTTAGTTCAGAAGATAACAGCTGCAATACCTCACTTCCTTATTCAGCACTCTATAGCACACACTGCTTGGGAGATAATAAATGCTTCTTGTTTGTATTTCTTGAGTAATATCAGAGGAAAGGGTCTGCATTACAACAGTRTGAAGTGGCACTGCAACACAGGGGGATTAATCAGTGCTTTCAGCGTATTTTTTCCTTCTTTGCCTTTATGGTTTTATAACTGACGTGAAAAAAAAAAAAAAGTTGCTCTATACTGTTTTTAGATACTGTCACTTCCAGGGATAGTCAAATATTTAAATTTTTTAATTAGCGCTTGTTTAATTTAAAAGGTTGCTTTGAATTACTTTGAATTCTGAGGTCTGACAACATKCAGTTCTTCACTACCAAGAGACATTCACCATCAGAATTAATCAGTTATTTCCCTTACGCTCAAAGTCAAAAAAAGTGCTTAAACTGGAGATTATTRAATTACCAAATTCTTTTCACTATTTTGAAAAATCAAACTTAAACACGTAATAGTTTTGTAAATATTCTCTAGCTGGAGTAAGATATGGTGTCAGAGAGAAGATGTCAGACTGAGCCCAACAGTGCTCATTTTGGAGGGGCTGCTCACAGCCATTGATTTTGGGAGAGAATCTCCCATGTTTGGGTTAAAAGCTGAATGTTTAAGTGATGCCCAAATGCCTCCTGTCAGACAATCAAAAAAATCCTCAGCCTTCTCTCAAACAAATCTGCTACAGCAATACCTCCCCTYCCTCTGCAGCAGCCTCTCCATCCCTCAGAAAAGGCACCATGGAATTACACCAGGCTATAATCAGATCATGGATTGAGAGCAAGACCCACTTAAWGCAGCTAATGCATATTTTCATGGTCCCTTTGAAGGAGATACTTCAGTGACATGAAAACTGAAATGAACTTTTATTAATTTGTGATTTTCATCTTTTTAGCACTCTCTATTGCAAAATAATGCCCCAAAAAAGCCCTAAAATGAACCCTTAATTACATTAAAATCAGGTTTCACTAACTATTTTTTAGCCTTGAGCATAATATTCAGCTCTTATAGTTGKCTCAGGAGATCAGAACTTCTAATCTCAGAGAGGGTTTTCAACTTCAGTTTCCTTTCAGAAGTACAGTGTCCAAAACTAAGTATACGGGGGTGGTTCTATGCTTTACCTGAAAATAATGCATAGCAATTTTTAAAATAGTGGTGCAGGCCAAAAGCATTTCCCATCTTGAATTTCTTACAAGTTTTCACTGAAGTCAGGATCCACTGTCTCCATTTTTAGTTTGATTAAGTGTACCTACATACCATGGCAAATAGAGGAGCAGATTTACTGTAAAGGTGAGAAATACAGAAATGATCAAAAAACGCACTCTAAAATAACCATTAGCTGGGCTAATTAGAAAATTCACCTCTCCACTAAATGTCATCCCCCTCAGCAGAGCAAGATACACAAAGATTTTACCAGATCAGACCAAAGGCCTGGGCTGGAACCTGCRGCACTGGAGACTCCAACTGCACACACAAACACTCAGGAACAAAAAGATGCTTCAGYCACAAGAGAGCCCATGAAAAACATCTCCATGTACCCTCTGCAAAGGCAAACACCCCAATGGGCTCAGACTCCCAGATTCAGCTCTCAATCTCCTCATTTCAGTCACTCCCAGCCCATGGAATGCACAGAAAATACAGCATCTCTTACTGTAACCACAGTCCTTGCTAATCCATCACATTTTATGGTGTGGCCTCTGGCTCAGCTCGTAACACTGGAGAGAAGCAAGAGCAGCAGTTTAAAATTCTGCCAATTTAAGACTTTCTTAATTTTAAGTGGCACAGGGTAGAGGGAAAAAAAAAAACAAAACCACAAAGATCCAAACAACAACCCCAAACTCCACCTGTCCAGAGGTTTACAGCCTCTGTGACATTCCCATTGGTGTGGAAGAAAGGGAGGGAGAAAAATGATTCTGCACTGAAAGAAGGGAAAGAATGTAAGAAACTAACCAGCCACATGATTCATCCTTGCATTGYCCTGCCCTGGCAATATAAATCTAAATATACATACATATTTAATTGTACAATACTTATAAAGAAGCTTTTATGAAGCAAACTTATTTTATCTGCTGAAAATTAGCCACCCCCTGCTGTAAAGACTAGATTTTTTTTTCCCCACTCAACATTGAAATACATCCATTCTTATAATTGTTCTTTTCTTTCAAATCACCTAATATAACAAATGCTAGAAGACATTATAGTGCATCTGCTAAGCAGCCTCTTTATGAGTTGAGGCTTCAATGCTTTAATGGGGAAATTGCCTGATTTAAGTAAATCATGTCACCTCCACCCAAGTAATCATATTTGTTGCAGACTTCTGCTGACCTCATCTCTCCAGCAAAAACAAAAACACATTTACATTTTCAGCTTGAGATATTTGGTTCAAATGATTTACAAATAGGTTGTAATGAAAACTAATTTTAGCCTCCTCCAAAGATACTATTTAAGTTCTCTGCTGATAGTGTTTACAGATATTCAATTATTGGTTACTGTCATTTAAACAGAAACAGCATGTTTTTGCATAAAACAAGCAAGCAACTTGTGAGATCATTTCTTTATAGGTTACTAAATTTTGAAATGTTTGATTCAGGGCAAGTAATTGAACATCTAAAAAGCTAAACAAAAGCTAAATGTATGTATTTTCTACAATAAGAGGTTCCTGTGTGATTTTGTATTTTTTGTTTTCCCCTCTGCTTCACGCAGGAAATCCTTTTGGAAGCAACAGCRTTATCTGCATCATAACTTTTCCACAGGAAATGTTCCCAAAAAATTCCAGCTAACTAGTTTTGTGAAATTTCAGGCAAATTTTAAACAACAAAAAAGAAAACCAGTTATTTTTACCCTAGCTATTTATCCCATACAGTGGCAGAAGCCATACTCTGCCACCCCAAGGGCCAAGGTCAGAATTTCCCAAGGAACACAGCACAGAGACAACATCAGTGCACGGGGCCCTCCAGACAATCAGCCTCACGTGCTGCTGTTCAGCTAAAATGAATTTATTCTTTATTCTTTCTTTTCACTCAGTCACGGATTCTCCAGTATGCAAACAACAACTTCTGACCTGTATCTAAATTATATTCTTCTATCTCAAATTCTGGAGCAAAATAAGAGAAGTAGGGAAGGGGGCTGGAGGTAGAGAGAGAAATCTGTGGAACTGACYAGAAATCACAACTTTCTTGTATGTTTGTAACTTGTGTGCAATTCTAGAGATGTGACACCACAGGAATTATTGAATAGTCTCCCCTTTTTTGATGCAACATAGATTAAAAAACTTCATTCAGCTACCTCCAGAACAAGAGTACACTCCCAGAACTACAGGGAAAAAAAATCTAGCATACATCTGTAGAACTTTACAGTACTTTACAGATCCTAATAATAATAATTCTAAAAAAGAATCTTAAACACATTTCTTTGTAATAAACAGAATATGGTTTCAGGTACTAAAAGACTGAAATGGTTTGCCTTGGATTTATACTCCMCACATATCATTTCAAATTTCAGGTACAAAGGTGAGATTTGAGGAAATCAGACGTGGTTTCCCTCAATATACAAAAGCCAAATGAGATTCTGAGACCCAGCGGCATTTTTTTTTCATTATACTGGGAAAAATATGTTTGGATCATAATACAATCCAAAACTATTTTCTAGGTTTCAAAATAAACACTCATTTATTTCTTGTTATTTCACAGGGACATTGGCATCCACAATTTTTAATAAGACAAAAAAAAAACCCTAAATCTCTGCTGTAAGAAATGCAGAAGGCAAAATTTACTCATTGCAGCCTGTAAATTTAAAGTGAAAGGATGATGTATAACCTCCCATTTACTCATATTGACGTTTAAAATGACCTAAATAAGTAGCATAGGGTCCTTCAGAAAGGCTTCCTTTATTTAATTCCTTCTTCAGCTAAAAGGATGAAGTCTCATGCATGAACTTCTAGGGGATATGATTTCTTCTCACTAAGAATATTCATTAGGAGGAAAAAAGGAAACTAAAAAAGAGCAACTAAGCAAAACTCCACATTTTGCTTTAGCTTCATATCCTTTGTGCAGGTCTCTCTCAATTACAATTCCCTTTCAAGCACTTACAAAAAAGATTGGCTTGTCCTGAGTTGTTACAGAAAAATCAAAAAAAGGGAGAGTGTGAAAAAGCTTCCACAGGCAGTAAACATGAAGGTGATAATAGAAGCAATATGAAGGTGATAATTTACCTCAGTGGTCAATTTAGCCTAATATTCTTTCTGTGGTACTTGCCTTTACAAATCATTTCATGTTTATAAAAGTTCTTAATATGTCAYAATGTAATATAATAGAAAAAAAACCTTTTCCTAACTATTTCATTATCTTCCACCGAAGAACRATTTCAAAACATTTCTTRGAAATTTACAGTAGCAGCTCTAGAWCTTCTTGTTAACCACCTGCATGTCTAAAAGATCTACTAAAACAAAAGTCTCATATGACTTCTAGCAAAGGATTCCTATTCTAAACACTGGAAAAGTTTTTCATTACATATTTTYCTATCATTTTATACTCTGTCCCAAATTCATTGTACAGCCTATGTTTCAGAACTCACAAGGCCAGTGTCCCATTGCACCAGGTACCTTAAACAAATATAAGTGCCTTTTCAATATGTTGTTTTGTTGGGTTTTTTCCTAAGTTCATGCAATTTTGTATGAAATCCCCTTCCCCAGGGCCTTGAGCCTTTAAAAATGCAGGTATAGCATGGTTCTTAAAGAAGCCTTCCAAGTTTTGAACAYAATGTATAACTTCTAGAATGCACTATCCAATTGATTCAATCGGCCTGCTATCATTCTTTTCTCCTTAAGTATCCTTTCTCCTATGGATACCAGATTATGCAACATTTTCATAGACACTATAAAGCCCTGTCTTTCAAAAGACAACATTTTAGTTACTTCACCTGTAGCAAAGAGCCTGGGTTAGCAGCTGCATAAAAAATCAGCCACTATTAAGTGATTCAGCATGACTATACAGAAAGGTTGTTTGACTATTGTTCAGTAAGAAACAACTTCAAAAGTCAAGCATGGATTGAAAAAGGTTACTAATTACAATAATCATCATCATAGAATGGCTGGGTTGGAAAGGGACCTGAAAGATCATCACAGTCCACCCTCTGCCCTGGGGAAGCTTTGGTTTTAAATTKTGCAAACTGTCAAAAGGAAACATACATTGTTTTGATACTATTTCTGTGCCTTTTGACTAGAGAGCTCTTAATGTTATTACTGTTATTTCTGTCATGTGAAGTCATCTGAAGTTCTTCTGCCATCTATTTTCAGCAGTTTTTTCTGCCTCCCCCCTTCCCTCTCCTTTGTGGGGTTGTCTATAGCTCTCCTTTCACAACACATTCATGTAAAGATGACGCTGGAACTCTCCTGCTCACACAGGACGTTGTTACTGACAATTACAATTAGTGTGTTATCAGGAGCACTGGAGGAAAAAACATGCTCCAGTCCCACCATGGGTTGTTGCCTCTTCAATTGCTTATACTGTTGTTGCTGAGATCTTGTTAAAATTATACTCAATGACTGCTGTTTAGATTCGTTTATCATGAAACCTTATACACAGGTTATTCACCCATTTAGTTTGCCAACTCACTTCTATTATCCTTCTTTTCCATTAACTGCCTGTTAACAGGAGTTTTGCCCGCACAAATAATTCATTCCTTACACTGGCATATCTTTATTACAGAAATATATATATATCTCACATCTGAGAGTTTGTGCTAATTTATGCCAGAAGAGTACAGTTTGTGTTTGGCCCATTGTTTTTCTTCTCAATGTTTTCAGGATATTGGCTGATCAATTGTCTTCTGATCAATAYAGATATTAAATGGAAACACACACTTCACCAATATATGTTTATTCATGCTGAATAGGACAACTATTTCCTTTGAAATATTTTCGGTTTCGCTGGTTAGAATTGAAGGGAATGCTCAGACCTTATTTTATATTCATTTTTCTAACTATTATGCACATWATTTAAAGAGAGCTGTGACTATTACTTACAAGTTGGCCTATCCATAATCATTCTGCAACCTAAGGAGTGATTTCTCACACACAAGCTCAACTCAAGTTGGTTTTACTGAGCTACTGAGCGAAGCAGAAGGGAGTGCAGAATTCAGGGATAATACTCATCCACAGATCTAAAATTRCACTGATAATGGCTGTGCCCATGGCCAGGCTAAAGGACTCTGGAAAATTGGGGTTTCAGTGCCAAACCTAAAAGAAACAATGCACTAAATGAAAAAACATTTTATTTGGGCATCTTCAACACATAAAATTTTGTTTTCAATCTCTTCCCTTTACCCTTTGTACATGCAAAAAGCAAACAAAGTGAAAGTCTCCCCAGCCAACAAACTGGCCTGTTCCCTTATAATATTTTATCTGATTGAGTAAATCCTCCAAAGCTTTTTGCAGCTGCAAGCATAGGCAATTGTCTAGTTTATTGATAAATTATGTCTTGTTTCCTTCACATTATACATCAAAGACACTGAACACTCCTCAGCCATAGCCAGAAATGAATTTCTGGGCATTACAACTTCCAGGCACACACCTCTTCTCCCCCATAGATGAACCAGAGCACCACACACTGAACTGCTGTTTGGAACAGATGGTGCCATATTCACTCAATAACTGAGCTTTGCCATTGTCAGGCCACGTGCTGGTATCATTGCAGGCTTTCWTACAGCAGGCACTCACTCCAGAACTTGGAATTTACTGAATGTGACATTATCATAAAAAGGCTGCACACACCAAGCAGAGATGGTTGTGCAGCTCAGTGTTAACCATAAACCTCTCTCTCTAGATATATATTAATACATAAAGAAAGGACAGAATTTTCTAGCTCTGAGCAGACAATGGTGCAGGGCCCTCCCTCACACACAGGGCAGGGACCTTGTTTAGCGTATTCTGTCATGGGGCAGATGCTGCCTCTGGCCTTCAGAGACAGAGTCATTTCACCTTCACCACCCCATCTCCAAACAAACCATCTTGCAGAATGTAACCCACAGTAAAGGGTGTTTCTGAACAGAATTATATCAAAACACAGAGGGAAACTGCCTAAAAACCTTCTCCTCCTGAACACTGCCATGCTGAATTCCCTAAAAGCCACAGCCTTCACATGATTTGTCTCTGATGCCACCAAAAGCTCATGGGACACACAGGGCAAGAGACAAACTCTGACTCCTCGCATGCCAAGATGAAGAAAATCGATTTCARTGCCCAGGGGAAGAAATTACTGCTAGAGAAGGTTGCTTGCCACTAAAAGTTGTTCCATTATCATGAAGTCGTGGAAGGAATCCTGCAAAAATTAGGTAAGTGTGGAGTATGAGCTGGTAAGCTATAAATAACCTAGGGTAAGGGAAAAGGTATACAAAGAAGTTAAATTTTAAATTTACCCAGGTAAGATTTGCTTATGTATATTTGTTCTATTAAAGAGTTTAGGGAAAAATAGTGTTTGACACTAAAGGACAATAATTTGTACACTGCACAAACAACAAAACTGATACAATGCAAAGATTATTCACTTCAAGTTGGGATTGCTGCCAGTGGAGGGTGGAGCAACTCACTGAGGAAAATGGTCCAATAACTATTTATAACTCCAAGAACACACCTTTTTTCAGAAATCAGCATGTTCATTCAAAGGCAGCCTGATTTCCTRCATAATTTTTAGGGGGCCAACATTGAACCTCAGCTGCAAAAAGGCAGAGTCTATCCCAGACTGCATCATGTGCTGAGGGTCTTGGAAAAAGAAGAGAAACTGGCACAGAAGTCACAACACAACAAGAAACACTGATGGTTCATTCACGCTGAGTTTAACAGGCACAGGAAAAGGAAAAGCACCCTCCAGGGTGGACATTGTCCCTAMTCTCAAAGAGAAGCTGAATATTCAAAATAAAAACCAACAGAAAAGGACTAGGAGTCATCTGATAACCCTTAAGAGGGTTTTACAGAAGCTAATTCCTAACAAAATTTAGAATCAAATGTAGAAAGCAAAACAGAAAAGCAAGACTRTAATTAGCTATTAAAGTGTTAACCTAACTATATGCAATGAAATACCCAGGACTGATAAATGCTACAAATATATTATTCATCTCCCACTATTTCATTCCTTTTTTTTT
>NW_026623683.1:370875-403796 GCF_030028575.1 Malurus melanocephalus | reverse complement strand
CAACTTCACTTTAACATATACCAAAACAGAAGAGAAACTAATTCTGAGGTCTTATTTGTGACATGAATGCTTGGTGAGATGGAATATGTTAAATTAAGATTATAAGTTAAAGTAAAACAGATAAAAATTAGTAGTTGTGTACAATAGGAAGAGAAAATAAGGATAAYGAAAGCACAAAGAAAAAAAAACCTTTGATGTAAATATTAAWATRAAACAAATACCCAAGACACAGCATCCACTGTAGCAACATTATAACTATTGACCTACGGGCATGATATCTGCAATGCTTGCACAGATCCCAGCTCTTTGGAGAAGGTTTCTTATTAGTATTTCCTTAATTTTCATGACATCCCAGGCTAAAACACACAGAAACTGAATCTTAACATGTTCAAAGATGGCAAGAGAGTAGAAGGAAAAGGACATTTGTTACTCTCTCAATTCTTAGGAGCAGGGAACAAATGGACAGGGAATAGTGGATAAGGTCTTGGAAGCAGCTGGAGAAACACAAGGAATCCAGGTGGAGACAAGGCTGTATTAGGAGACTGAACWGTCTTATTAGCAGGCAAAATGAACCTTTGATTAAAGCTTCTACTTTGTGTTTGTTTGTTTTGTGCAATTTAATCACAGCAGTGCATGATGAAGGCTTTGTGAACTCTGATGAAGGATCAGCTCTGCTGCCCAAATCCTGCAAATTGAGAGAGGAGCAGCCCCAGAGCTGGGACATTGGAGCTGGCAAAAATCATCTATAGACAGAGCAAGCCCAAAAAAACCCCACCCTCCCTCCCTTACAGCCTGACAACATGTAATTGTTTAAAGAGATGCTGAAACCAAGACCCTTTTGTAAGGGGAAAAAGCAAACCACAGCTGTCAGCAATATTTTAAACCACAATTGAGAAAATAACCTGTAAAGTCAACCAAACATCCAGTACACTCCATTTCATAGCACCTTACCATCACACATAAAAGTACTGCAGGAAAGACTTTTGGTCCAGATTTCCAGAAGTCTCAGTACAACTTTTCAGATGTTATCAACACCATTAAGCACATGATGTTTTTATCTGCATCCTCATGCAAACACAAACACAGCTTTTGCTTCCATACACAGGATGAGATGGTAAACATTGAAATTCTGTCCATTTTTAACGTAATTGATACTTGAACAGGTCTGGAAAAAAAAATGCTATCCCTAAGGGTGAGACAAAGCACAGTATCTATACAAACTATTTGATAGGCACCCTTAAAAACAGTACACTCAAATGGACTATCTATGTTATATTTTCTTTTTAAAGATATTTAATTTAATAGGTGAGAGGCATTTCTAATTGCATTCCTCTGGTTATTGTGTCATACAAAACATAAAGCCAAGTTCAGTCAAGACTGTGACAGAACTGGTAGCACAATAGCCTGTGGATTCCACGTTATTCTACTTTCCTATTAAATATTTTAGTCACTGACCATGTATAGTTTGCCTTCTCTTGGGAAATTAACTATTTTTTCCATAGTTGCTACCACCAAATGGGGTGCACAGGACACATCAGAGAAGAATTTATGCAACCACCATCTCTGTGCAGCTCTACAATTTTTTGCACTATACATCACATTAAACCAGTGTCCCTGTAGTTCASTGACAACAGAAAAACACAATCCCTGACACTAATAGAAGTTTTTGCCAATGGCTGTTCATAAGCAGTTATGATTTTTGTATTCCACTCCAGATTAAAACTGAAGCAAGCCTTGCTTCCACATACATAATCTCTTCCTGGTGTTAAAAGGAAAAAGAAAACCAACAACATAAAAGTTCAAGAGCCTGTTCAAAGACATGTGACATTTTTGATCATTCAAATTTTTTTTTCAGGTCACCTCAACAGGACCCAAGATTGAAGCAAACACAAAAATATCCACTCAAGAAAGACATGCTAACATTGAGAAAATTTTGAATCTGTTCTTGAAGAGATGTGTTTTATGTTATTGAGCCATATGATTTTTAGCATACTCAATTAAAATAAGAACTCACATCTATTTTAACTTTTCCTATTTAAAATGCTAAATAATATATTTATTTTGAAAGAATTATAATTTAATGTCTATAGAAGTTGCAAAATAGTGTGGTTTTTGCATTTTCATAAATACAAATTGGACTTTTTTTTAAATCGTTGGTTAATACTTAATATTACTATATCAGCTATGTATACATTAAAATTTCAAATTAAAAACTCAAAATAAAAAATAATATACAGATTTCTTTTTTTGAACAACACTGAGTTTTTAGGGCATAAAAAATAGACACAAAATCCAGGTCTTGTTCTGAATATCTTTCAGACACGAACAGGTTAAAACCAATCATCTATACTATCCCCTCACAGGTTAATTCATGCATAGAGGACAGAATAATCTACTCATTTGCTCTCATGCAGCAAATTAATAGACCAAGCAGCAAGAGCATTTGCATCTTTCCAGAATAGCAGGCTATTTGGCCAAAAGTATATATTCCTCCTGAGAAATCAGAGATCAAAGGCACCTGATGAGAATTCCTGTGTGGTCTCACACTATTTCCTGGTATCTCCCTGCTTCCAGGGCAGCATTCCATAACAGAACACCATTCCTGGTTTGTAACCAGTTAGACTCACCTTAACCTCACCTCAGAGCCCTCCCCAGGAGCGAGGGCAGCTCAATTTCTGGAAATCACTGCCTTTAAACTCCCCTGACCATTTCACATTGCTCCCCCATATCATCCCCCAATCCCACAGAACACCCCGAGCCAGGGCAGAGAGGGGATTTGAACATTTCAAACCATCCAAAGCAATTTCTCCAACATCAMTCAATGTCCTGTGTGCCACCAAGGATGTGTCACTTGGGTATCGATGTCTGTCACCGTGCCCAGGCAGGGCACAGAACCCACACAAYCCTTCCAGAGCATGGCAAACACCCTCCCAGTGCTCAGCCCTGCCAGCTGAACCCCTCAGCCATGCAGGATAATCACACAATTCCTCACTGATCAATGATACCCAATTCATGTGTTATACCCCAACTGGAATTACGCAGTTTCTCTCACCAAGGCTGTGCCCAGCTCCTGTTTTCTCAGCCTGGCACAATGTCATTGTTTAACCCCTCACCCAGGAACCTCTCTCCTTCGTGTCAGAACTGATTTTTGTGCACATCACTGATGGAGGTATCCCAAGAGTGCCATCTGTGTGGCCTTCTGAAGATCAGCTCCCTCCAAAGAACAAGGAGTTCCAGAGGTTTTTTCAACATTTTCCTGACCACTTCAGCATTTTTCCATGTGCTTCACATTTCCCCATCCCTACCTCACCAGATGCACAAGGCTCCAGAACCATCAAAAAAAACCCACATTCATAAGCCATGAAACTAAGATCAGAACAAATTACTGAATACTTGTCCTCATTTGCAGATATTTAATCCTGGCTTTCAATTAAAGCATTAAAAATCTTGCTGAATTCTGTGTGTTTACTTCATTTGAAGTGAGGCGGTCACATCCTGGTGCCACCCCTTATTATTCAGGACACTAAATACAGCATTTGGAGGGGAAATGTTAAAAGTTCTTTTGACAATTTGGGGGTGATTATGCACAATTAAATGCAAACCTTGTCTGGCAGTCACCCTAAGGCTGGACAGGGCTGATAAATTTACTCTCAATGCACAAACAGCAACAACTTGACTGGTGCATCACTGCAAGCAGAAAAACCATCCACATAAAACTTGTCTTTTAATGTCCCTTTAATGCAGTCAAGCCCAATTCAAGTAACTTTAGATCCATAAAAGCCTCTGGAGGCTGATGACATTCCTCAGGAAGATCTCCTGGCTGACAGAGGCAAAGCCAAGCTCTGCACTTACCTCTGGTAGAAATAAACAGTTTATATTTGCTTCTGTGGGTGCTGCAGCTTTTCACCCTAACTCTGGCAAACACAAACCCAAAGCTGTTTCCTCAAAAGCATCAGTGCTGCTCTCATGGATGAAAAGCAGGGCTTAAAGGCTGGTTTTGATATAAAATATAAAGCATCAATGCTTATATTTTATTATATCAATTCCCAACCTTGGGATATCACCACAGTTGCTTYCCTGTAATTATTGCCTTGCAAGAATTTGGTGAAGTTAAATTGTTAGGGGTTTTTGTTCTGGAGGGGGTGTTTTTTTGGGTTTGTTTTTTTTTTTTATATTTAGCATCATGACAATTACAAATATCAGTGACACCTTTTATCAGAATAGCAACATGGACTTCCAATAAAAAAGATTATGGAATTTGAAAATCTAGCTACAAAACAACCATTTGAACAGCCCAGCTTTTARTTCATCTTCCAGCTGAAACAGGAAATAGAAGATGGGAAAGCTGTAAGCRGGGAGATGGAGGGATGATGTGTTTGCTAAAGTACAAACCAAGCACATGTCAGTGAATGCAGAGAAGCATCATCTCTCTCAAGAGAGAGAGAGGGAAAAATTCCAGCCTGGATCTGGTCAGGTACAACCCAGGGAACACAGCCCACCCTGGGTCAGMAGTCACCACCCAGAACAAGGAAGTTTTTCTGCCCCTGTACTTTTGATCTGCTTCAGCCTTACTGTGCTGTCAGACTGCTCAGTTTTTAAGCAAAGATTAATCAYAGCTCAGATATATTTGGTTCCACTGAGTCAGTGCAGCTCTACACYCAGAATTGTGCTAACACCAGTCATATTAAAGACAGGGTTTTGTCTTTAATCTTAATTATCAGAGGTTGTGTCTCAATGTCTGTGTGCTGCCTCCAACCAGTGGCACAGCCAGGGAAAGAAGCAGAATTCCCAACTTAGAGCAGCCACTGAGCAGTGCTCCCAAGCAGGGCTTACAGGACAGCTCAGAGCACAGTGGATATGTACTTTTGGACACAGGAAAATTAAATCTCTAAGCAAACACTGTGAAACCCATCACCAGAACAAAATCCAACCATGCCTGTAAAAAAACAGGCCACACGTTCCCCTTCTCTTTTCAATGTTAAAACAGTGCTGATTATTTTCCTCCAATGTATTCATGTGGATGAGATATTTCATCTCACAGATTTTACTTCAGTTCAGTCTATGCACATTTTAAATAAATTAAGATGGAATAAATCCATTTTATTGTATTACTTTGTGCCACCTCCATGAAATAACGCTCATCTTCGTATTTTGTAAGGGATGTTGACATGCCTGAAAATGGTGCATGAAGTATAATCTTTGAGGATTGCCCTGCTAGAAAAATAAATCTAAGCCTGTGTTTCAAGCTCAGAATGGCACTGCTTTTGATTGAAATGCCTCTGAAACATTCACTCCAATACAGCTTTGCTGTAAAATTCATACAATTGATTACTAGGGTAGCTGTAACAAAACTAGTGACTAGYAGCTTTGTTTTCTAAACATCTGTTCATCTCTTGCAAGCATAAAACATCCCCATGAAATAAATCACATTCAATCTTTCCATTCTGGAATGGAGAACTGCAAATTCACARCAGGGAAATCAGGTTACAAAGAAGGGTTACTCACACAGACCATGAGCAAAACCAAAATTAGGTTCAATGCTTATTCACAGTGAAAAGCTGCTTCTGGAGGAATTTTATTCACCATGAGACTCAGTCAAATAAGTTTGAGGTATGTCCTGCTTAACAAAACAGTGGTATTTCTTCTCTTGTTTCTCACATTCCTAGATCCAGAAACTCCCAGGCTGATAGAGCCTTAACAAGACAACGAAAAAAAAGGAGTGAGGTATCCTACAGGAATAAAACTACTTCTTGCTGTATCAAAGCCAAATTTTTAATGAAAAAAGTAAACGTGATCACTCAAGAAAGAAAATCAAGTTTAAAGTCTTATTGTTCTAAACCCAGCGTTAACCAATATCCTCTTCATCTTTTTAAGATCAAAGCAACAAAGCTTTGTGCAAATCCTCAACATTTGTGGCAGAACAAGTAAGAAATATCTGTTCTGATGAATAAATTAAACCATATTTTGGAATAAGAATTTATAAGAGTACTCAGCTTCAACGCTAGCTGCACATTGGTAACTCCAGAAATCATCAGAGCACAGAGAGGTAATAATAACACTTAGTGAAAAGGACAAGAGTATATTTAACTGTCAGCTTCCCAATAGCTGAACCAAGAAACTCCCTTGGCATTTGCTGGCACTAGTTCCATTTCCACTTTGAGTTCTTCTTATCTCTAACAAAGAAAAATAGCTTTATGAATCAAGAACCAGCAGCTTTTCCTACAGACAGCACTCTACAGCTGCCATTCAGAGAGACACCAGGAGGAGCAACATTTCCAGCTGTGATCAATGCCATTTGTGTTTCCCTCTGTAATGACAGCACACACATCCAAACTGGGGACRAGTGGCCATGACCACCATATCAAACAAATTCCAGCTACAGAAGAGTTATTTTCCAGCCCCACGTGGTGAGCAGGCATAGAGAAAACCTTGKACTAAAAGGGAAAAGTTACATTTAACCCAACATCTGCTTCTGTCACCAGAACAAAACAGGAACACAATTAGAGCACCCAAATCAAACTCTTGGTCATAACTGATGGGTTTAAAATAGGACAATAAGAACCACAAGGTTCATAAAGCATTCTCATGCAAGATGAGGCAAAGAAAACAATTATATCACAACTCTGATGAGAGCAACAAGCAACATGCCATCAAAAACCCAAACAAAAAGCTACTTAATCCTTCTTTCTAACCACACAACTTAGAAGAGAGTTTATAAATCCAAATTTACTACATGATTGTCAATTTTAATTCACTTTTTATGTTGAAAATATCATTAATCTTGATTTCCAATCATCTCTGCATGAGATCATACAATATGGGTAGTTTTAGAAACAGAAAAAAAAATGTGAATAATGCTCAAAAAATACCGTGTATGATTTTTTTTTTCCAGTTCATTCCACTACTCAGCATCAAGGCTTCTGATGGAATGCATTAAAAATGCAAGAAAAATATTCCTGTCTGGCTACTGCTATCAGTAAAATCATTACCCAAATCTGCCATTCCACTCCATGTCTACAATATTTTGGACTTTAGGAAGAAAATTATATTTATTTGTACCCAACCTTATGAACCAAGGGCAGAGTCACCAGGAGCACATTCATGTCAGTTTTGAGGACTCCATCACCACAAACACAGCAGCCAGTGGTGTTTTTCTCTGCCCAATAAACATAAAAGTCAGGTAAATTTAATCAATGATTCTAAGGGTTCCAAAGAAGAGCACGGGGATGATTAAGTGAGAAGTGCAAGCGACCAGCACTCAATTGCTCAGAGAGCCCCAAAGGCCACATCACCTTGAAATGYCTGGTTCTTGGTCAAGAGCTTGTGTTTTCTCAGCAGCTCAATGATYCTAGAGGATTCTGACATTTTTACTACTCATGAGCAAAAAAGTGGACATCTTCACCTCATCACAGAACAGCTCTCCTCTGGTTTTACTGAATATGGTCCAAAATTTGATGAAAGAAGATCCTTTGCTKTACAAGCATTTCCATGCAGTGGGTCTAAGAATTACATCCAGGCAGCAAGAAAGATTTAGTTTAAAATAAACATTAAAATCCACTTTCATGTCTTTCATCTACACTCACAGGTCAACAGACCTGATGTGTATTACAACAGAACCATCCCTGGAATTTGAGAGAAAACAAAAGAAAGCTACTTTATGAACACTAAAATAGGAAGGGAAAAATAAAGATACATAGGAAAGTGGGTTTGTCTAAAGTTAGCATAATCAAAGTACTTAAAGGATTTTTTCCTGTAATAAATTTCCTCAGGCTAACACTCAAAAGCTTAAAGCATTTTGAGTTCTAAAACCTTTCATTCTTTCTCTTAAGGATCCAATACTCAGCCTGCACTACCCTCAGAGTTAGGAAACACAACTGCCCCTATGTCCTGCACAGTTCTGGTGCCATAAGGGATCAAGTCACTGATCATCCTAAGCACTGACTTGCACTCAGTTCTCTGCAGCCACTGTGGCCAATTCCTGACAGCTTACACATGCTAGTTTGGGGGTTGTTTCCTTTTCCAAATACATCTAATTATTGATTTTGACACCAACAGTTCCAATTTAAATTGCAGTTCAAGTTGGCCCTATATTATATCCTGACCCAAGTCTAGGTGTCATTAACTTCACCAAAGCCCTAATTTCAACCTTTTGCCCTCCAGATTTACCACACAGAGAACAACCAGACAGCTACAACCCTAGAAAGGAGGGCTTTTTTTTTTTTCAAGTAGCACCTAGCTAGTTAACAATTTTGATAGTTAAATGTTGATAGTCAATGGCACATATGGCTGTATCACTCTAAATTTTAAAGTCACATCATCTGTCTCCTGAAAACAGTTTTAAAAGCCASTAAAACTCCATAAGTCACTTGGATACTTTTCAAAACTTTCACCATGAACTCTTTGCTTATTGTCTATAATGTGTACAGGGAACAAAATGTGCATCTGCAGCGATTTTATTTACTCCTTTACATTTATAGAGCAAATTTGAACTCTTTTATTATATTGCAGCCTTGCAAAGCATATTATCATATTTCATTATCTAACACATAGGCAAATGTGTCTTATGAACAATGCTCTATTACTTTAATGAATTCTGAATATCTAGCATAAAATTGTCAACATTATAAAATAATGTAAAAGTAACTGCAAATGTCTACTACAAAGGAATGGAGTTTAACACTCACATTTTCATTCTGAAGTTTGTCAATGAGAACTTAATATGCTTCAAGGAAAGTGTACTTCCWTGATGTCATTAGACCTCATTACCCAAATAGCCAAAAAATGGAGGAGTAGCAATCCACCGATGTAGCTATGGTCCAATTAACTTTTATATTTGAATAATGGATCCCAATACTTCTGGTTTCAAAAGCTATGGAATGACCATATTTTAGATAATTTCCCAGAAGTAAGCAGTGAATGTTTGTCTTCTTTCAGTTTCTTTTCAGATTTTAAAAAAGATACATAAAAAAATGAAAAAAAAAAAATTTTACAGTTATATTGACCTGAAGCTGGAGTTTTGAAAATTATTACAAAATCTTCAACTGCAAGACAGAAAGGCAGATTATCACAATTTGCTATTATAAAAATTATTCAAAAGGTTATGGAAAACAGATATAAAATCAAAAGTTACCCAAAAAACACTTTCCTACACAGGTTTGAAATGTAACATTGCAATGCAGTTTAGAGACCTTTGGGAGATCAAATCAAATCAATTGATTCAGGTCTGACTCGCAAAACTCTTGAACATCCTTATCCAAGGACTTCTGACTGTTGTCTCCCCTTAATATTTTTTTCTCATTTACTTCAGCAAGAACCAGAGCAGACCGTTTGTTTCCTCCCACCAGCCAGAGTTCTCACCACTTAACAACACTGACAGCATTTTTCATTAAGTYTCTATTTACAGAAATCAAAAGCAGTAGCCAATTATCATGGTCCTCATATTTATAGGGGAAAAAAAGAAATAAATGAAGAAATAAACCTGTAGAAAACAGATTGGTATTATGTACTCCTAAAATCAAGAGTGTTCAGCCTGTATTAGCTTGAGTGACATTTKGTATGTAGGCCACAGTTTCACAGTTAGAGTCATGCAAAAGAAGAAAAGGATAAGTATCATGTGAACAAAACTAATGGGAGAGAGGTACAATTTAAGTGAGATGGAGAAAAATATTCASGGGAAATATCTGTGCTGGGTGAATTGTGAAATAATATTTCAAATCTACATTTTAGCAAAAAAAAAAATTAAAGTATTTATTCTAGGATAATGAATTTCTTGAGAGAGACTATTTTATTAATAATGGATGTTCAGATGGAATCAGATACAGTAGGTGGAAATAACACAGAATCATGTCTTGTCAAATGTGTGATTAATTTTGCACTACAAGTATTGATTTGACAGAACACCTCTTTTTTTTTTTTTTTTTTTTTTTACCTGTTCGTAGCCATTTAAGCGTAATGGACTTCTTTATTATCCAAATGTTATTCCTTTGTTTAAGCTTTTCATTTGAAAGCACTTTGATGCATTTATAACTAGTTACCAATTCTCTGGATCTTTATATGTGCATTATGTTCTAAGTTTACTCCTCCTCTTTTCAAGTCTATTAGCGTCAATTAAGCCTGCAAAGACATACAAGTCTGACAGGAAAACTTTGATAAAATGCTTGGGCTGATCAACCAAACAAAGACAACACCACAGCATTTGTTTCCAATAAATGATTGCATTTAATAAACATTTCCTTGAWTTTTACTCTTTTTATTTCACCATATTGGTGCATATAATTACTTTTATTAACATCATAAAACTACCATCCATTGTGATGTACACATCACTTAAGTATCATTAATAGTTTGCATACACTGGTGAGTTAAAGGAATGGTTGGATTTAGGAATAAACTGCTCCTTTTAGAGCTGAGACAATCAAGCCACATTTCAATACACAGCAGAACACACAGTTGTTCCTACAAAAGCACCTGTATTAGCAGTAGAAAATGGTTTGGCAGTATTTTGTGCTCACACTCTACCCTGCAGTTATTTCAGAGAAACAGAATTTTCACCTTTCAGCTCCCACCTTTCTTCCCAAATAAAAATTTAAAAAATTCTGAGACAGTTTCTCCTGCTTTTACTATGGCTAATAGTATCTTACTTCACAAATAAACCCATTAAACTGCTCAGYAAGAGCACGATGGAACATATCTATTACTTAGTTTAGTTCTGCCTACTCACACTTATCATCCCTCAAGTGAACAATTGTCTTTTCTGAAAGGTGGAAGGAAAACAAAGAAGGAATATTTGTGGAAGTGTCAGAATCAGATCCTAAATTTATGGAGCTCTGGGAGTAATTAGTAACCAGGTAAATACTAACCAGTAACTGCAGCTGCCACACGTGTGAAAGAGGGGAATTCCAGCTGCAAAACAGCCTTCAAAAAATAAACACATACACACTGCAAAATAACATTTATTTCTTAGGAGGAAATTAAATAATCCTTTGTGTGAAAATTTGCTAAATTATTAGTTTTAAAATAACAAAAAAGGAACTGGTTCTGAAAACCCTGCAGGCTATTTGAATACCTGATTTCTACAGTTCCCTCTATAAAGATGGAGAAAAAGAAACAAAATTCAGGTGTACCATTGTAAATATCTGGCATCCCTACAGTTCCAAATTTCAAATACGGAAACAGCATTACCTATGGTAACTTGTTGCCTTGATATGTTCAGTGCTCTTTCAAAAATAATTTTGCATTGAAGCATTAATTCCTGATATAACTGAACAACAGCACTCCTCCTTTAATCACAATTTGAAAACTGAAGAGAGAATAAATTTTAAATATTCACTGGGCAGTTTTTAGCCGTGTGCCAGTCACAGGGTGACATTTATTAAGAAATTTACAATATTCTACAATATTTTGATTTTCTAAGCTGTAACATATCTCTTGCTTAATTGTTCATAAATACAATTGAGAGGTATAAGCAGAAGAAGAAAAGCAGCAAGCCTCAAACATCAAATACAACACATAAAACATTTTTGCAGTTCCACAGAATAAATATTTTTGGCAACAATCAGGTGAGTGGACACACTGCAGTAAACTGGAAATTTAGGTGAATACAGATATGGGATTATAAATAGCATGCAGCACATATCAGCTGGTCTTCACTGGTATTCACAAAGGATGCCATAGACTTGTTTGAAGGGACAAACAATTGACTAGATTAGATTTGATACCTGCCAGCTTTTCTTTTCAATTTCTTTCAAATTTAGTCCTACTTCAGCTTTAAAAAAAAAAAAAATCTAAGTAGCAGCATCTTCACATTAACAGGCTACCATATTATTTCTCAATTACTAAATTTTTTCCTGAAATTCTAGAATTAATTGTAAAACAGTTAAATATAAAGTGAGATTACAKAGGGAGAGCAGAGTTTACCACTTTATTAAAATTGTGATTGTTCACATAAAGACTCAACCAGGTCACATATTAATAATTATCACTGACAATCTTTAACATCAGACTAAACCCACAAGTGAAGCAATATTACATCTCTCTCTCTCATTTATCTTTACTGCTTATGGCCCCTCTGTGGTCAGCATGCTGYGAGCTTCGTGGACATTTAATTATGAACACATCATAAATGTGGCTGACAAGGCAGAAGCTGGGTTCAGATGCTCCTGGGATGAAGGAAACATCGTTGGAACCACTTAGACTTGCAGTACTTTCATTCTGTTACAATAAACAGTGCTCTGCCTTACCATATACACACAGAACACAAAGCTCCCTCCCTTTCTCATTACACATTTTTATTTCATCAAAGAGTACAGTGAATATGTGAGAAGGCGTTGCTCATGACCCTTAAAAAATATACTATTTACCTTCCACCAGTCAGATTACAATCACTGTAATGTCAGTGGAAAAAGGACCAAACACTGCATTTCACTGCCAGGATCACCCAAGATTCCTGGAAAGGGACAGAAATGCAGCTCCTGGGTGATTTCACTGTGAAGCATTTTGGCTGTGCCAGGTACCTGGACAGATGCTCCAGAGAGCTTGGGCAAACAAAAGGAAGAGAGAATTTTTGCTATGAKTACCAATAATCATCACTTGTCCCCATGAATTCCTGGGTCTCAGCAGACACAGACTGGCCTGATGTTTTTGATTGCTGTCAAAATTCTGATACATCATTTACCCTCATAAAGACACAGCAAACAAACACAAATAGCATACAGCACACACTCCCAGGGATTTCCCAAAAACCAGCACAGCAGCTCACAGATACTATAGATTTGAAATAAAATGTTGGCAACAGAATTACATGGACATTCTGTCTTGAAAAGACACACAATAAGCAAGACCAAGGCAGTCAGATTTGTAATAAATAAAATAAGAAGACCTGGATAAATTAGTTAATCTGCTGCACTGCCAAACTTGCATAAAATAAGCTCAAGATCAAAACTGGGATGGGGTTCTTTTAGAAAGAAAGTTATATCCTGAACTCAAATTGGCATCACATCCCCACCACAGCTGCTTTCTACCACCCTCTCCACTCTGGCTTTGGTTTAGGATTTTGTCTTTTGTGGCAATGAAAGCCCACATAGCAAATATTAAAACACCTCAATAATACTGAGATTCCTGAAACACCATGGTTATAAAATGCTCTGAACCCTCATCACTTACAAGCTTCACTAACTAGAGCACAATTTTAATAAAGCAGCCAATATTGACCACAAAGCTGTTAAAAAACAGCACAAAGATGTTACCTTTAAAGTGACTTTTTTTTGTGGAATAACGTTCATAATGCTAATAATTAACACATGAAAAACGAGTAAATCTTGCAAGCTACCCTGATGCTTAAACACCTAAGAAAGAATAAATGTGCATGCAAAAAAACTAACCAGTGCCATGTTTCAAAGCAACTGTCCTCTGTAGTGCTGAGGTACATATTTCTGTACCTCCCCAACAGACTAGAAATAGAAAAGACAAAGCATATAATAAAGCCAAGCACAATGAAAGAGCTCTGAAGAGAGAGCTGAAAAGTAGCTATCATGTTGGCAGATAAATTCTACACACAATTATTCATTCCTAGCCTCTTGACATGTAGATTAATGAGTTTGATAACCCAGGCTTCTAAGAAGTAGATTCAACTCTGTTTCACTAGCTTTCTTCTCCTCTTCTAACTACAAACAACACTTGGGTCTATTGAGGGGGGAGGAAAAAAACACAAATCGATACATTTGCACTGGTCATCAACATTTTTGCAATTGAAGTCCTATGTCAAAAATATGATATCTGCTGTGGGACAAGGCTCTGCACYRGCCCTGTCAGGAATTCACAGGGGCTCATGTGATCAGTGCAGGGTGGAGTTTTTGCTTCAGCAGCCTCTGCTTCCATGCCAAGTTCAAAGTCATATAGTAGCCAAGGAAAAAAAAAAAAAAAAAAAAAAAAAAAAAAAAAAAAAAAAAAAAAAAAAAAAAAGCAAAGCCACAACAGCTATTCTCATAGTTATAATGACCCTGCACTCACTGCAATGTGTTCTGTACATAAAATTTCCCATTTCCTCCCTGAGGCCAAATGACCTTTTGTCGACACTTTGGTTAATGTTCACTGATCAAAGTGGATTTTAAAGCAAGTGCTGTATCAGGTTCCAGCCCCAGCGAGTGCACGAGGGGCTGTGTTTGCCCTGAACCACTAGACAGTGATGCACACTTGGGGGGGACACAACACGGTTAATGATTTACAGATTTATTCTCTGTCCAGGCAACTCTTGCAGAGTGGAAATGTTTCATTCTTGATTGGTGAGCAGCTTTGAGTCCTTTTTTTCATCTCAAATGTTATGAGTTCAAATTCTCTTGAGTAATAAGAGTCATATACAGCTGCTTAGGATTTAGCAGGAGGCTTAAGGGATGGGGACAGGGGGTGCATTTGCTTGAGGTTACCCCCTTTTCCTGGTTAATCACAAGGTGAAAAGCAATATTTAGCTCTTAAAAAAAAATCCTGTGCTGCAAGATTATTACTTAGATAATCACAATTTCAGAAACCTGCTAGTGTAATTATAACATTTTTCTTATTATCAGCAACTGGAAAGGAAATCAAGATTACATTGGGCAGTCAATGCCTGTTAATGGGCTCATCCAGAGGGAGGTGCAACAATCCCAGAAGTGGACACTGCCAGAGCAGTGACACCAAGACAGCAGTGAATTCCAGAGCATTCAGGTGTAATTCACCTGTTCAGACAGGGAGTGATACCTTTCACAGTCTGCAACAGATATTTCTGCTGCAAACACCACAACAGTTACCAATTTCTTTTCCCCTCTTTGCATGGCTCTCTAATGATCTGAAAAGTAATCAATGCATTTGAGTAATTTTGTGCTAATGGCAATGTAACAATTTTTTACCTACGCCTGTAAAGTAGGTTGGATTATTGGATTTTATTTGTTATTATCCTTACCTTATTCAGGAAGAATTAAGTTGCAGTTACAAAATTTTAGGGATAATTTTTTCTTTAAATATTGTTTCAATTTGATTGTTTAAGTGTATTTTCTYTGGATGTTTTAGCTGACAAGTTTGGTTGCAATTTCGGTGGGGGTTCTTTTGACCTAAAAAAAAAAAAGAAACCCAAAGCAAAGCCAAACAACTTTTTTAAAAAAAAGTCCTTTACTGTAAGATGAGCTACCTGGCACTCACAAGGGTGAAAGGCATGMTGCCCCAGTAACATCTTGCATTTTATCTACAAGTTTTATGATCCTGCAGCATGAGGCACACCCCCTCACACATCCCAGCTGTAAATCTACTACATGAGAGGTTATTTAGAGATACAAATTACTGTTATGCACAATCTCCTTTGTAATCAAATATATCTTCAGTTTAGCATTCACTTTAGAGAGGTCTCATTCCTTTGATGCTCTTAAAGCCAACCTACTGAAACAAGTTCTGGAAGGAGAGCATTATTCTTCAAAGTAAATCATAAGCAGGAAAGGCTTTTTCTGAAAGATCTTAGAAATAGCTCATGCTGATGCTTCCAAATATTAATTCCCCAAAATATTGACACTAAGTGAACCCTATATGTATCTAAAATATCGAGCAATTGTCATGCAGACTTATCTTCCCTCCTACAGCAACCAGGGATCTGCACTCAGCCAGAGTATCTCATCTCCAAGCATCTGATCTTCAAGGACAGACATTTCTGCAGATTGAGGGGACAGGGACCAACAGGGATAAAATATGAGGCTATTTAGTGGGATGATTGTACACAGAAATCTGTTTTTTCTGCACCTCCCAAAMCCCRKAATCTGAGCATTTAGGTTTAGCCCACTAATTTCGGTTATGGATTTGTCAGAAGGGCAGGGAATTTAAACAGAAGTTAGGGTTTCAAGATCAGCCCAGTTCCTTTAATTTGCCTCTCACACTGAGCTACACCTTTCTTTGAAGCCATGATGTGCCCTGTGAGTCCTTATTCCATGATTGTGTTGGCACATTCTCCTCAGACACTGCTCCAAAATCCTCCAGCAGCTCTCTGCCAATGCTGATAGACAACAGCACAGCCACCCTGACCTGAGATCCAGCACCAAGGGGTAAACAGCCCAAACTGCCACAGCCACAGGCATCCCAGACAAAGTCAGATATGGAGAACACCAACTTTACTATCCCTGGAATGTCAGCCCAAAACCAACAGAAGCAGCCTGTGCAAGATGGAGACTCACCATCATGTTATATCTGCAGCCTTCAGACAGAGAGCATCAAGAAGGATGCACAGCCTACAAGATAAATCTCACTTCAGATCTAGAAGTCATTAGAAATCATTAAGCATTTCAGTGGAGATTACAGAGGAAACAACGGCATTAGTGAAGATATACACGAGATTGTTAACTGGGAATTAAATTGTATTGTAGAACAGCTTTGTGGTTTTGCTGAGATTAACAGCCACCAAGAGTGATTTCTGCTCAAATATGTCAGGCATCTTCTCTCCCAATGTTGTGAAAATAAGTGGAAGTGCTCAGTGCCAACAAAAGGGACTCGGGGAATTCTCATTTTACCGGAACGGTGTTGGGCATGACTGGTCCCATAYTGATGGAGATAAAAAAGTGCTCAGTGACTGCAGAAGCAAAGGAATCTTCTAAATTATTCTGACTTTAGCACAAGCTAGCTCATTTCTAATTTGTAAATCAGTGGTCAGTTTATTCTGTGCATCTTTAAATCCAGTCAGAGGGAGTGTATCAGCCTCACCTTAAGAGTTGCACTCTGTGTATAGAGACTTCTGCTTTTATTTGAGCAACATCTGGTGCTTGAGACCTGCTAAGTCCTCTTTGTGTAGTGGCTGTTGCATTGATAGACACTGGGAACTGAACAACAGAAATTATTTTTGCAGCCAAATTGATATGCAGGTGCACATCTGAGCACATTTATCTGTAATTATCTGTTCTCAGGCACAAAACAAGCGGTTAGARCAGAAAATACACAGGTATTTATTTCATGTTGCTCTTGCTCTGAAATTTGTATGCAAAAATTAACATCAGGTTGTCAGAAAGAGAACCAAGTCTCAAGACCACTAAAAACATGCCCCAGAGTGACTTGCCCATGTGAATTTTAAAACTTGGATTTTAGGAAAGACAGAAAAGGAGAAGAAGTGGCTGCTCACAGGACTACCAGAAGCACTGAGATTGGCTGCCAAAGARCATAAACGTAACTTCAGAACTCCTTCACCACAGCCACTCAACTTTTTTGGCAGACATGCATTTTCTACACCCCTTCTGGGGATAAAATGCAGTTTCTTGGATACGTGCATGTGGTAACAGATGGTATATGCCAATTGGTTTAGTGGCAAATATTGCATACACTWCAAAAAACCTCAGGATTCTGAAGCTGTAAGTTAGAACTCCTGGACAGAGAAATTTAAAATCARCACTTTGAGCAAATCAACACTCGCATGCAGCTCAGGCTGTGCCTCTCTCAGATGAAATAATTCTGCATTGTTACTACACAGGATTTTTTTTTCCTAATAAAGATCTGTTCTATAGCTTTCACTAAAAAATTCCACCTTTGGCTACCTTGGAGTAGGTTGAGCACCAGGGACTGCCAGTACAGGGATCTTTCCAGTGTATTAATTTCAATGCAGTGCATGTTATGTCAAAATCACTTATTGCCATTGAGCAGAGATCCTCAGGTTTGCTTCACCAAAGGGCACAGAGCCTGTGATCTCCACAGAGCCCTGCAGTGCCTCAGCTCCCTCTCTTCTGCAATCTCAAAAGAAACCTCTCTGCTGCTCTGCCAGGTGCAGCATGGACACACACAGGTAGAGTAAAAAAAGTAAAATCCTGACTCCAGTGCTTCTCCCAGCACCTCACCACTGCCACACTGCTGAAAGATGTTAGAGAAGTGTAAAACTTGTGCTTTCTCCCTTTATTTAAAAATAACAGCTCTTACCTAGACACAAACAAGTGCTGCTTCTCACACAAAGCAAACAGGGCAGGTTGAGAGAGCCCAGCTCCTGAGCAACAGATGGAATGGTGAGTGCTTTCACCCCAAGATGGATTGGTGCAATGTGTTTGTGTACCAAAACAGAGATCYGAGGGGTCTGCTCACAGAACAGCCACTAAACAGACAGTGATGCTGTAAATTCATGTAAATTAGGCCCAACAAATTTGAAATTAAAAAAAATACACCCAGATTTGAACAACCAGCCTTCACTGCTGCAGTTCACCCATTTTCCATGAAATGTTCTGAGTACAGGTTTGAAAAACTGAATCAGTGCAGAAGAAATAACATATTTTACTTAAAGTACCAGGCCTGATAATTAAGGAGTGCTCTCTGTTCTCCCTCTCCCCAGCCCTGCACTCACACCCCCCACCACCATCAGATTCACAGGATTAATATGAGASTGGCTTGAGGGTTTTAGCAGTAACTGCTGCAAAACAAGTTCTGATTGGTTGATTCAGAAATTGGGATTCTGGGCAGTGTTTTATAAAAGGATAATGTATCTTTAAGCCTAGGTGCCCTTCAGGGAAATGTATTGGATAAATGTCTTCTGAAAAGCCTGTAAATATTCCATCGCCTCACTGTCATTACTACCATGAAATGATAATGAAGCATGAAAGAAATATAATTCCATATTCAGATGACAGCATTAGCCTTCATAAGCAAACTGAAATATTTATTAGTAAAATGTTCGGTATCTACGCCTGTAATCTAAAAAAAAGGACAAAAATGTTTTATAATAAAAAAGAGATTGAATGCAGAGGTAAAATCTGGTTGGCTGATTTTATTGCTTATTATTAAATCCAGGCAAAACAATTATTTTTTTCTTTTCATTAGTAAGGCACCCAAATTAAAACTATGCCCTCAGGCTGTGAGGTTTACAGTAGTGATTAAAAACAAGAAATTGTGATGCATGGGGTTTTTGACAATGGCATAATCAAATTCATTCATATTGTTCAATCTTTCACTGACAAATATTTTTACAGTGAAATACACCAAACAAAGAAGCACATACAAGTGCTATCAATACAGAGAAATTAGGAAGACTTGTTGTTATTGCAGCAGAGAACAGATACAATGTTTCTATAATCTTGAATACAAACATTATAGTGTAGTTAATTAGGGTAATTATCGCCTAAATTGTGCTTAATTGTTTTATACTGAAAAGGATTTCTGAAAGAAGCCTTTTGGATTTCCACGAGGCACAGGAGTGAGCACRCTGCAGCCCAAGTATTTAGATGTAATTTCCTAAGTTTGATTGCATTTCCTATAAGTCAGAAAATACATCCTGAAGCAGGCTGGGACAGAGATAAACACGAGCCACACGCCTTGACCTCTGTTTCACCTTATTGAAAAAGAGGCGTAAAATAGTCATTTAGTACACTAGCATCAGAGAGCATTCACACACTCTAAGCACATTCTTTTTTTAAAAAAAAGGTCTTTGAAGTGAATGAAAAATTAGAAATTCAAGTGACCACGATCAATTCTGAAACACTGCACAAAATTAATTACAGTTTTGCATCAGAAGCAAGAATGTAGATTTCAGACAGTCCGTGTCATTTATCTCACGCYGTACAATATACAAGGCGATTAAAAAGCCAAATCTGTTCCCACCCCCCAAGTCTAAGGCCTATCAGAGGCTGTGCAGTACAAATGATTAACTCCAAATTATTCAAGGGATTGTACAGACGCTTCAACTTGAATGAAATTTGCGGCAAGTCACGGGAGCTAYGGAGGGACAGATTTGCTGCTCTTTATCAAAATCTAGTCTGACTATCGCTGACAGAATCCAGATAAATTGCATAGTAATCTGGCAGGGGCTGTGGAAAGCTTGCTCTGCAAAATCCAAATCTCTAATTTCTATCTGTTTTTAATTGCTTGACTGAAATTTGCATTTTTATACAATTGGCTTAAAGGATTTATTCTGTTCTTTAGGCTACTCTAATAAAATCAGGTCCCATTTTGCATGGTATCTCAGAAACCTACTTACATTAAATAAGCATGCTGTATTACAAAAATATTTACTGTAGCAGTAAAAGATTCCTTTTTGTGTCACRTTCAGAATTAGGTAAAGAATACATGTGTCTGGAAGCTCATTTTAAACTCTCCTATGAAAACACACCTGAGAAYGAACAGGATGGAGTAACAAAGAAAAGTGGGGGGRAAAAGCATTGATTCRACACAGGATGAACTGGGGGGRAAAAMAAACAAACAAAAACCCCCAWGTGGATCCAGAGTATTTAAAGACAAGTCAGAAGCACTGACACCACCATGTGCAGCCAGGAGAGATCCACCCAAGCAGCTCTGCAGCACCTGAGGGCTGGKCAGCACAGCAAAACCTTCCATTCCTTAATTCCCAAACTCCAGGGGTATGGGTGGAGATCTGGCATCAGCCAACCCRTATCCTTGTGGACAATTTAATGTCACCTCCTGGCTCATGGAGCACTTTAYCCCAAACAAACATTACAGAGCACCAGCACTGAGCAGCACTGGGCTGCGTGACACCCCAGTGTCAGAAATGAAGGTCCGGTGGGCCAACATCTGAAATCTGGCATTCCAGAAGGATAACTGAGACAAAACTGTCAAGTTCTCTAAAATGTTTCTCTTCTAATCATTTTCTGGCCATTCTAGAACTGTCTAATGCAATAGATGGAGGCCTATTTCAAACATAGATTTTAACTTTCTGTTCAAGATTTCCTTTTCTTATTTTGTTTATACATGTATGTATATATGGCCTATATATTTACATATGTATGGCCAAAGGCTATTTTTGACCTTATTTTTTTCTCATTTGACTTGAGTATCAAGTAAAAAAAATATACGTTTCAGCATAATTTATCATAATTCAATAAAAAYAAGGCCTTACATCCTTACAGATTAAATTAAAATACCTAAAAATAAAAACAAAAGCACTCAACCAAAACAAGAAAAAAGCTACCCGTTTTCACTTCCCAGTTCCAACAAGGATGTAGAGATTTTCCCTTTCCTTCCAAGTGGGGCGAGCAAAACAGCACCAAACAGCTCCTGTACCCCAAAAATAAACACAACCTGACCCCAACCATCAAGAGGATTTGGCCCTACATGAATTCACCACGAACACCAGCCCTGCTGGAATTAGGTACAATCCATCCTGGAGGGTCACTGCTCCATTATTTTTTCAGTAGATAACACATCCAGTGTCCATACTCAGAAAGAAAATCCATGAATGAAACCATTCCATGAGCTGGGAAGAAAAGGCAGCTCTTGGAGAGGACACAGCCATGTCAGATTCTAGAGGTAATAACCTCAGGCGGCAATTCTAACCCTGGCTCTCAGGTAGGTAAATTTACCAAAATACACAAGGAAAGGTTATTCAAACATTGTTATTCCCCTCTTTAAACCAGTGATGTTCCTCTGGGATGAACAGGCAAAAAAAGGCACTTGAGCAGTARGAGATCAGACCCTCTTYCCTACAGAACCATCCTGCCCAGATSACCAGAGAAAGGGGCAGAAGGATGGAATGATGGCACTTCTGAGGCTCAGCATCCTCAGAGAAACCAATCATACAAATCTGTCATTGTTTAATGAAACACCACAAGCAATAGAAGGGCAATCAATAGTTATACCCAGGATACAGAGGAACTTGATTTTGGTGCTCTTGCTGATGTCCTCTGCCAACTGCAGAGGATGAGCAATGTAATTTCTTACCAGAAAATGAAACTAAATGCTGGGAACCACTGCAGGAACAGCAAAGTTAAGAGAGGATACAAAACCACGTCGAACCACGTGAAATGCAAAGCCAGCAGAGCACAGAACATCCATTCATTTCTTGTAGCAGCAGGAGAGAAAACAATTGTCCCCAGCCTGCTCAGCCCAACCACACCACACCTGTATTTTATCAGAAACCTTCCTTCATCCTCACAAATTACTGAGCTCACCTTTTCTGAATATTCAAGTATGAATATATGAGAACAAATACCTCTTAAGTTTTAAAAGAAAAACAAAGACTAACAACCTTTTGGGAACTCTAAACTCCTTTCATTATCTTTGCATCAAATACAAGGAGGATTCCTTCCTCCTTGAGCATTCCCTCCAGCACCAGAAATGACACAATGCACGCAGCCAGGCATGCTTGATTTTTTTAAAACACATGTAGAATAATCAAAACTCAGAATGCATCTGACATACTATTCAAGCTTCCTCATGTCTTCTGACAATTCTGCTATTACTTTTTGGTACTCTTTCCCTCTATTACCATGTTTTTATAAGGTAATTTATATAAATCTTTCGTAAGATTACAGATAAAAAMATCCATTTAACTGTTGAGTGCATCTTATATGAGTTCCACAATGATACATAATTTTCTAGCAACAAATTTCATATTCACCTTTAGATGTTAGAATGAAGGAAGACCTACAAGGTTTTAGCACGAGTCTTCATAAAAAATACATTTGTATTTTTTCCCTTTTTCAGAGATTTTGAATTTTATGTTTCTCTAAGAATTAATATGAGATTTCATTTCCAGCTAAGGGTTGTTATTCTAAAGCATCCCTCCCTTTTCATTTTCTCATCTTTGATTCCTCTGAATGGCTATACTGTCAAACAGTGGGAGTGAAGAGATCTGTTTGSTGAAGCAGAATTCCCTAAAGCTGATTCCTGCCAATGTGAGTCAGTGTCCTTTGCACTGGACGCATTTCTGTCAGCTGAACAGCGTTCCTATAAACTCTGTCTTTTTTTAGAGGATTTAATTCCACTGCCAATTCAAACTAACATTCATATCTCATAGTGAGTTCATTTWAAATAAACAAATAAATATTTCCCTTCAGCCATTCTTTGGCTGCTTCTCTCCAATGAACACATTCCATGTGCCCACACTTCCAGACTGCTCTGAAGGATGATCCAGAGCTGCTTTACATCCTCAGGTGCAGCAAAAAATCATTCAGAAAGTCATACACCACTGTAGGTCCAAATGTGCAACAATACACACCTCCAGCCCCTCTGCATCACTTCTTTGCTTTGCTTCTCTCGAGTCATTAAAACAAAAAAGCAGGAAACAGCACATACCTGCATCACTGTAACCACACTGATTTCATTGGAGTAATTAAAAATATATACATTTCTTATTTAAAAAATTGGAATTAACCCAATTCACTAATTAGAAAACCTTAATTAAAAGTCTGTAAGACCTTATATATTTTAAAAGTAAAGCAGTTACTTTTAAATTTTACTTAAAGCTGTGGAAATTTATTCACTGAACAAATACAATAAAATTAAAGCATGATTGAGGCAGAACCTTCCTATAACAGAAGATTTAAACTTTCTAGGGAGCTGATATAGAAACTTATTTTATAGCAAAAAAAAAAAAAAAAGGTTGAAAGCAGAGGGGACCTCACAATAGAGTTTTAAGCAACTCATCATCAAACATGGTTAATGTTGTCTGCCCCATTCTATCATTGCAATAACAGTTAATCCAGGTAGAAATTCAAGCAAGGGCAAAGTCCTAAGATCAACTTCAGCCTTTAATTTGTTCCTTTTGGGGACTCTTCTATTGCTGCTGAAAACCTAGTTTCCAATCAGAGAAGGTTTGGTRCATTTACCAGCATTTTTAGCAACTTTGTCCCAGATATGCCAAACCAGATATTCCAAATTTCTAGCATAAGTTGACAGATAGTCAATTTGACCAAATTTGTTTGTTGCACTCAACAGCTTATTTGAACTCATCAGTGCAGTAGCACTGAGGAGTGTGAGCTACTTCAGACTCCAGAAACCCCTCAGATATTCCCATTTTTACTTGGGAATTTTTATTTGGTTTGCACCCAAGTCTATCAAAACCAAAATCTGCACCCATGGGTATAAAAATCCAAYTCTTCCCATAATAAACCCCAAAAGACTAAATGCCTCAAGTGTGATCCACCAAAGAAGAGGGAAGAGTAGAGCAAGAGTTTGACAGAAACAGTGACCTCTTGGAGCCTGAAAGGACACGGAAATCCTTAACTCAGCCACCATGCTCTCAGAGGAATAAATGCCTGGTGTGACCCAACACTGCCTGGCACTCCCTGAACACTCACTCAGAGTATTTGCCTCTTCTCCAAGTGTGATTTATGTTTTTTTCATTAATGGACTGCTTAGCTAAAGTTCCAGCAGTCTCATTTCTTTAGAGGCACATTCCGATGTCAGAGTTACCCTGATGCAGTTAAGTTTATCTACAAGGAACACAAAAGTCTTAGTTCTTAGCTCCCATCTCCTTTCTAATTGTTACAGAGCTTGGAATTTCTTTTCCAGCATCTCTCAGAGTCAAATTCAACTCCATCCATTGGGTTTTTATCCCTGTAGTTCTGCCGCTTCCTTGGGTGTAAACCACTCCCCCAGCACCCCCCATTCCCAGGGAGCAGCTGCCCCCAGCACCCCCCAAAATCCCCGAATTCACATGGAGACAAGTCCATCTGTTTGGGATGAGTGCTGCTCTCATCTCAGCCACATGGTTTAGGCAGAAACGTGAAGGTTTTTACAGTAAATAAAGCATCTGTCCAGCACTGAGGCCCAATAACATTCTAYAAATCAAGCAAACTATAAAATGTGACACCTTTAACATTCTTTGTATGCCAAACTTCTGGGGAAGTGACAGAAATCTGTCTGMAACCTTCAACAAAACCTTAATGGGCCCAAAAATTTTGCATAAACCTTAACCAGCATGCAAGGGTGTCCAGGATTCTCGGAGTTAAAGAAATTGAGTCCAAATCTCCAATTACAACAAGAAAACTGGTCTTGTGCTGTAATTAAAAGTTTGAAGTAAGCTTTTTTTTTAAAGTGGTGGAGACAATAAAAAGTGCATTAAATACATGTCATGATAAAGAATAGACAGCCTCATTTAATATTTTAGCACCCTTTCTCATAAAACTACTATTTCATTATTTATAACATGGATGTATTTTCAAGACATGTTTCATAACCCTGTACTTGGAGTTCCACTTTATAATCCAACCTATAAATCAGCAGTTTAATCCCAAGAAATTACATAAATACTTTGGAATAGGGAAAAAAAACATGGATATGATGCTGAGGTTACCTGAATGAATTTATCCTTGAGAATATACCAGACACAGTGGAGAGACTAAATTAATAAGTCACTGTAAACAAGCAAATATAAGAAAAATAAACATGAGGAGGGGAAAGAAAATGAAGAGCAGAGTTTGTGGAAGACAGTAGAAAAAAACATAATCCTGAAAACCATTAGTACAGAACACAGAGTTTGCCTCAAAAAATATTTCTTCTTAGCTTGTTTTTGGGGAGATTTATTTTGTTAGTTTGGTCTAACATCTCACTTTTTGCAGACAAAACATTTCAAGGAGTTTTAGACACATTTTTGTCTGAACACAGCCCCTCCAAGCTCTTGTTTCTGTGCCTGAGATTTGTGAGCAGGTCACAGTTTAGCACAAAAAGTTCATGTAAGCTGCACCAAGCAGAAAGGGACCTAAAATCCCATTTYGGGAAGAACATTTAAGCAAYAGTGAGGGAGGAAAAGGGGTGGTCYCTTCCCATAGGATAAGGAGGCAGAAGTGTTCTCCCTTTTACAGCATTTTGCATTATTCAGGGCATGGTTCCTGTTTGAGAACGATCCCTGCCCATGGATAAACAGACCAAGGGACTGCTCTTTAGCAAATCTTTAAATACATAAGGACCAAGCCATCACAYAAAGTGCAAAKCAAAAYCTTTTTTTCTTAACCATATGAAATRCTGTACTTATTGAACCTGMCTCAGCCCTCCCCACAAGATGTTCCACATTCTGCATTCTGAGCTGCCTCCCCAGTGACCTCCAGGAGCGGAGATTTCACAGCAGCAATCCAATTCAGCCTCAAYAGGACACTGAAGGCAATGAGCAGAAATTATAGCTCTATCTCTGAGAAGACAAACACTGCTTGTCAGTGCCACCTAAGAGCTCGATATCACACSGGGACCCTCAGAAGGGCTGSATTGCAAACTGATTTGTGTCAYTGAGTGCRTGCAGGACAGCACAGGGCAGYRGGGAAGGGCYCTGAGCCAGGACACCCAACAGCTACAGAGACACTGTGGCTGGAAAACTCATGGRAAACTCCACCTCGAGCCACTGAGATGGAAAACAGCCCAAAGCTGGGGAAGAACTAAACCAGATCCTGATACTCAGGGTGTCTGATYCAACAGCAGCATGGCCATCTCCATAGGGCACTGCATCGATACGTAATAACCTGTTAATGAGGAAAAATACAACCTTYGCCACAGTTTCTACTTCAATTTTAGTAGGCTGAGTTTTTAACTTTATGCTTTCTCCTGCTAGTTTCTTCCAGGGCATCTTAATATGACAATGCGTCACAACAAAGCTCCAAAGGAGATTGATTTAAAAAGCAAATAACTCCTGCCCTTCCTTCTCTTCCTCCACCTCTCCTTTCTTCTCTCTTCCCCACTCTGCTTTACAGGAAAAGCTTTTCATCAAATCATCCTATAATGACAAATGGGAAAATATACCAGGAGGTCCTGGGACTGTTCMTATGAAACAGCCCTTTTTGGGCTGTAATGGACTATTTAGAAGTGTTGTGCTTTACTGATGCACTTAGCTCACAGTTAAGTCGCAGTTGCTCATTACATCCTGTTGAAATAATGACTCACCGAGCTGCTTAATTTAGAGCTTGGCCTGCCAGGGTCTTCTTTTTTTTTTCTATTTCAGAAGAAATTAATCAAAAGTTCTAGGGAATCTTTCCTCTTTGCCCTAACTTGAAAAATAATTTGAAATCCCTTATTCAATAACTTGAAACTTCCTGCAAGTTAAAGATGTATCATTCTAGAGCATACAAGGCAAACGTTGTCCTGATCAGCAAGAAGGACAAATCTTCCCAGCAATTTCAGATCAAAAGCAGATGYTGTACAGAGTATCTGACACTTTCAGAAATTACTTATGCACTGCACACGTCTGAATTCCATTTTTGTGTATCTCTGTGGTATAATACCGAGTATAGGGAAATGCTTTATAAAAATGAAAATGCAATTGTCTGACCAATAAAAGGTATTCCTGTATGTAATCCCAGTAATAGATTTTTAAACCCTTAGCACTGCTGCAGTATTATGTATTCATAGTTATTATCTTGTCCACTTCCAAATCCTGAAAGGTTAGATTGTTTAAAGATTTGTTAGCTGTGAAATACTTAAAAAAGCAAAGTATTAAGCTCAGAGCTAATTGAAAAATAGCATTTTATCAGATTCTCCTTTGATATTATCTTGTAATGATTGTACTTAAGGTACTCACAATACTTCAATAAATAGGGAAATTAAAAATATAACATCTTTAGGGCTTTTCAGAGAATGTGGCTGTTAACAATTTATACTGCTTTTTTTTTAACCATTATTTTCTTATATTTCCCACAATGCTTCACATCAGAAGCAAACAGAAACTGAATGATTACCCCAAAGTGTGCTAGATGAACTGGAAAAAGTCTATTCAAACAAAGCTCATTAGTTTTGATACCTCCAGGGCTATGACAAATTAAGCGGCTGGTGAATATGCTTGCAGACAAAAGGATGATGCAAAATCTAGGGCTTGTGCTAGGCATTGTGTCAATAAATTCTACTGGAAAAGGTAAAAATTACAATTGAAGCTAAAATGGAATTCCTTTAAGGAACATGCAGAAAATAGATCATGCCTTTTCTTAAATACATTTATGAATGACCATGCTATAAATAATAAAAGGTTGGGTTATTGGCTACTTTGAATGTGCATTCTGATGGGTCACTCCTGACCTCTCACAAATTTTCCTCCAGAGCTGTTAAAAAGCACCCAGAGTTGGGGCAGAGCCTGAATTGCTTTGCCATATTGGAAGTTTATCACAAACACCACAGTTTGTATCGCATATCCCAACACCCAATCCTGAGCTGAGAGCAGCCATCACCAAAGTTGGACTTGTGGAACTCAGCAGTGGCAAAAAACCCCACAGTGATTCCAAAATGAGCAGATGGGTTCAGCCCTGCTCCTACAGAACAGCTCCCTGAGCCACACCCCAGCACCAGCAGAGACCCCAGAGATCAGCTCAGAGCACACAGAGAGAAAAAATCCATTCCTGGAGCAGAAGATGAATTTCCTGTGCCATCCCTGAGCACCCTGGTGATGGGACATTTCTGTGTTCCTTGTGGGGCTGAACACTGGACACGTTCTGAGGCCAAGGGGGGAATTTGAACAGCAGCACTAAAACCAAGATCCTCCAAGGCACTGTGAGCTTCACCTTGCTGCCTGGCAGCTCCCAYTGATTCTGATGAGAACAGGTCTGGAACTTTCCTAAATTATAATTAATCCCCAGTATTTGCTCTTTAATCACCATAACACTTTCTGACATTTTTGTTTGTAACTTCCAGCTGTGATGACTGAGCCATTGTGGGGGGTTGTGCCATGAAATTGTYACCCTTTCCCATCCTAATTTTCTGATCTCATGCCATACCTGCTCCTTTGCAGCCAGACATAATTTGATTTACATATCAAAGCTGGACRTGTTTAAAATGATCAGGATCTGACCTATGACAGAAGCCATATTTCTACATGTTGCAGTCAGAAAGTCATTCCTGCAGAAGAGTCTGGACTTTAAAATTGCTGCAGAATTTGAGCTGGATTCACCTCCTTTTGTGCCACCAGGAATTCAAAGCCAGTTCACAGCCTAACCAATCCAGATTATTGCTTTTGAAATTCACTTTGCTGTTTGATAAAGTCTGATTGTGCAAACTTTTGAGGAACATCACAGAACTCCCTTCCATATCTGATGGATTATCAAAAAGTGTATTTGACCAAACAGGCCAATTTTGCCTTTCATAAACTCAGTGAGACCCTGTTACCCCTAGGGAAAGAAAAAAATTTCTTTATGCTTCTGTTCTCTGTTTTGGAGACAACACAAATTTTGAAAATGTCTTTGAAATTCTTTTCTTGAATGTACTATCCAATTTTTTAAATGAAAACCGACTAAAAATACCACTGATTAAATTCTAACCAGAAAGATTTCTTAAAATTAGCAAAATATACATCAGCATTTTTGCTGTACTTATAGGCCTTATAAAATTGTATCTGTATTTCCACTTTTAAGGTTAATCCTGTTACTTCAAATCAATTTAAAAAAAGATGGGACATTTCCCTAGGTAGCATAGTTTCCAAAGGAAAGAACTAATCCGTTAACAAGCCTTAAACACAATTTGTTCTGCCAGAAACTAAACAGAAACTTCGAGTGACAGTTTTTTGTATGTATGAACACATTTCAGCTACCCAGATAATTACCTGGGGATGGAGATTGCAGGGGAGGGGACAAAATCTGTGTCTGTTTCCCAATAAATGAGGATCCAGCTCTGTATATCTGAATTATTGGTTTCAAAATGGAACTTTTTAAAGTTTTCCCGCTGGCAGGAGTGGCAGTAGTAAAGGATGAAGTGACCTGCAGGGAGCCTGTTGATTTTGTGGGGTTCAGTGAAGAAGATCCATAGCAGAGCTAGAGAGAAACGTGCCCTGACAGAATGAGGCTGGCAGGTGAGACAGTGTTGGCCTTTGAGACAACAGCTGGATGCAGAGAACTGCCCTCACACCTGCAATTGGCTCCAAAAATCTCAGGGAGAAATAGATTTGTCCTGAATAAATTCAGCAGCAGCCTCCAGAACCCAGGAATCCCCTCCGGCTTTCCATTGCCTAAGAGGAGCCCCTGGTGACCAGGATTCCCTTTGGAAATCCTCTCCTGTCACTCCCCCAGTGTCACTGTCACTCCCCTAATTAGTGTGCAGAGTAATGAAGAACCTGTCCTCTGCAATCAGCAGAAGCCATGCATTTTATGGGCAATAAAGGGAACTCTTGTTAGTAACGGCCAGGTTAAAGGGAGCACCAAGCTCTCAAACACACARCAAGAGGGGTCCTTGTCCAGCTGCTCTCAGTTTGTGCAGCTTTAGCTGGGCTAGAACAGGATCARCAATGGGACTTTAATCCAAATCCCTGATTTGGGGCACAACCAAGCAAGGGGTGATTTCTGGGGCCAGCATTGACAWTGCTGCATTTTCCAGGTGCACCAGYTCAGAGTTCTCTCACACTACCRCSGTCCTGTCACAATCTGTCCCCCTCTCTTGTTTCTGTCCCCAAGAGCTTTTCACTTACTAGATATGGAATATCTGTCCTGTAGGACTTTGCAAAGTGRAGAATTTTAATAGGCAGTTCACTGGATAAAAATTTGGCCACCAATATATGAAAAATCCATAAGTTACTGCAAAAAACCCCAAATCCAAAAGTATTTCACAATTACTTTAATCAGAATTACTTGCTACTTCACTATATCAGGATTAAAATAATATTCACAGGTATCCATGAAGGGAGAAAAAAAGAGAAACCATGCCATGATTATTAGTTGTACTTTAGAACAAGAAACCAGAGACTTTGGACATAAAAATTAAATGGCCAAATACAAGYGTCTTCATCTCCATATAAGCCAAATACAACTTTTATTCCTCTAGAAATCAAARGCAGAATTAAAGCCTCTGAAGAGTATCAAACCAAACTAAATCATTATCCTTGAAGCAGAAATAACTCAATTCYAGTTCAATTTGTTCAATTAAAGTAKAATAAAATAATTCTCAAAGTCCAAAAAAACCCCAGCAAACCTCAGGGTGTGTCTGTTGCTCACCTTGTCTCAGGCAGCTCCCACCCCCAGYAGATAAATGACACTTCCTCCTCCATAAACAATGTAAATAAACCCTGCTGTTAACCCTGACAGCTTCCAGATCACACAAGTCAGGAAGTTCAATGACTGTAGCTCTTAATTCTGCACTGTCTCGCCCAGGAAGCTGCACTGCAATAGTTTTTCTCTCTATTCCAAAAGGACAGAAAGAGCTGACCTGCTGAGAKTCAAACCTAGAGTTTTACTTTTAGTTCAAATATACAGAACAGAGTTCTGTCACAGAACTATCAAGGAAGATATCTGAGGACTTTGGAATTCTGAGCATCATCTGTCTCTCCAAATCATTCTTTTGGTTATCCACGTTCTACCGAGCTGAGCTACCAATTTCATATCTATTGTGCAATTCCTTTCTTATCGTATTTCATTCTTCAAAACTCCATTGTCAACCACTTCATTATCTTCATTATAATCACTGTCAAGAGTGAAAAGCATGAAAGGCTTCAACTAACATCTTCCTAAACCAAGCCCTTTTGTGCTTTGTAAGTCGTTGTGATCTCACACACCAGATCTAGGCTCAAGCAGTGAAATATCAAGAGCATAATTCTTGCAAATTTTTGAGTATCATAAAGTCTTACTGTGCATATCAGCCAGGCTGTTATGATGTTACTTCTGCCTTTTGATATGGCAATCAACAAACGTTTATATCCACATGTATAAAAGACATGAATAAAAGATGAAAGACAAACACAACAACACAGATATAAAAGTGGATCTGATACATATAAGCATTTAGGATATAAAGTATATATTTTTTCTATATCATTCTGCCTAGTCCATCCAATCAAAGATAAAAATCCAGTCGAAGGAGTGACTTCATCAATTTTCCCCAAGACATATTTATCATCAGAACTGAATTAAAGTAGGTCCCTTTTTTAATCTCAGAGTGATTTATGGCAATATTCCATGTTCCTAATCAAAAAGCACTCTCCAACTTTTGGGGAGACRAGACCTTTTCACTGGAAAGGAAACAACGCTGTCACAGGCAAAGCTGGCCCAAGGACAGGAGAGTCACAATCAGGATCTGCTGAGCCTCCAGCCCTGCCCTTCCCCCTGAGCTCTGGGAAACACAAACCAGTGACACCACAAAGGTGCTGGAGGAGAGCAAAACATCCCCATGCACACAGACACAGCTCTGCAAACTTTCCCAACAGACAGACAGACAGACCACAGCCTGCTGGAAAGGCAGCTCRGCGTGTGCTGGACTAGGAACAACAGGATCACAGCGCCCACAATTCTTACCAAAGCCAAAATATGAAATACTATTTTTAAGCTGCTCACACAACTCWTGAATAAAGACCCCTTTCAGCAGGAGCATGTTATATGTAAAAAAACTGCAAAAATTGACTTTAAGGGATGTTATGTCTAATGAAAAGTAAGTTTYACATGCCACATACCAACACAAGAGAAAAAAGATCACTTTAAAAGTGAGGTTTATTCCTATCGCTACCWAGGCTCTTCCTGAAAATTTATGAATATCAGCAGGAAAAAAAAAAATATTTCAGTACAGAAGGAAGTCACACTGTTTGGCTGCTCCAACCAAACAAAAAACAGAATTATGAGATATCCATTTGTTACACTCTCATGCCAGGCAAATCTGTCTTCAGACAGTTCTTGCACAATCTAAGTTGCTGAACAAAGATAAAATGGCATGAAAACTCCTCCTACAGGCATCACAACCAAAGTTCACCTTCACGCTGATGACACTTTTTGTTTCCTTTTTTCAAAACCATATAAAGATAATGTCATCTCTTCTGATACTGCCAATTCAAAACAGGACTTGCTGGAGAATTGCAGAGTAGAGACCYGCCAGATAACACTGATACTGCTGATTTTTCTCACAGAAATTCTCCACATGAATAAAGATTATTTTTTTTTAAATGGAGACTAGGTATAAATACTGGAAGAGTTCTAAGAGGCGGAAAAAAACCCAGAATAATTCTTATATTTCCTCCATAAAAAGAACCATTTTGTCAAGATCTTCCTTTTTACTCTTTTTCCATGAAGAACAAACAGAAATCCTAAGTCCAGCAGATGTCGACCTCTGATAGTCACAAATCTTAGGTGGAAGCTGGGACTCACAGCTTGGAATAAAAAAATTTGAAATTACTTTGGGCTATTCATATTGAAAATGTTAATTCTAAATAAACAGGAATATTCTCTAGACCTTTTGACACTGTGTTGCATTACTGAAATGTAGGATGAACACCTCCAAACTCCCATGAGATCCTTCATGTCCCTTCCACCTCCCCTGCAGTGCCTTGCCCTGGTTGGCCC